>NC_056727.1:681852099-682154599 GCF_019279795.1 Protopterus annectens | reverse complement strand
ATTTTATAACCAGAAACATCAGTGTTCTGTACAGCATTATTGGATACCCTGAGTGCCTGACTAGACTTAGATGGTTATTAACCAAAAATTCATCTTTAGACCGATTTAAAAATTGTTATCCTAACTGACATAATTTTAAATAACAATGTGTTTGTGTTTAAGAATGAGTACCTTGCCCAGATGAGAGACACATCAATGGTCACAAATATGGCTCATATATATATATATATATATATATATATATATATATATATATATATATATATTTATTTATTTGTTGACATTTGTTTACTGGGGAAGTCTGACTCTTTTCAATGGAAACCCAGGAAGAAAAGCTCCAGAGAGTTAAATAACATCTAAGAAAACAGTATAGATGTAGTTAAAAAGCATATATACATACAGTTTGACAGTGGAATATATAGGATACAAATAAAACATGAGGAAACTCCAATGATATAGTAAAAAAAGAAAAAAAATACAATTAAATATGAGTATATACAAATGTATTAGAAACAAAGTCAACTATGTTAGGAAATAAAAAAAGATGATACAAGTCCCTCCTAAAACTGGGGTGAGGCAAGTGTTGAAAGCATATAAATAGATAGCACATTGAAAGGTTAGTACAAATGTAAGATATTTCTTGATGTAGGTCATACAAGAGAGGTGCATGGGCGTGACCATGAGTTAGTGAGAAATTCTTTGAGAGGACTTAAAAACATTTTGACTTGATATAGTTCTGAATGAATCTGGGATCGGGTTCCATAGTTTGAATATGCAGTGTGAGTATAGATTCTGGTCCGTACTTTTTTGGTTTATTGAAGCAAGTTTATGTCTTGAGAGTGCAGAGGGTGATTTGAGAGATAGTGATGAAGTACTGAAGAGACAGAAGGGCAGGTAGAATGGCTATATAAAATTTTATGGGTTAGAAGAAGATGTCGATGGACTAGCTGATGCTGGAGTTCCAACCAGTTAGATATGTATGCTTATTTCTATCTGCCATGCAAATAAAACACAATATTTAAGTCACAGATATGATTCAGTGATGGATTTTGGCTGTTTTTTGATGGTGACTTACTAATGACAAGAGGGAGCTCTGAGACAGCAAACAAAATAGTTACACACCGCTGAATAAATATGTACACATTGACAGCGAGAAAATCAAAGTGATAACTTCCTAACAAAATGTGCAAATAATTTAGGGTTCTTAATGAATCTAAAAAAAGATGTCTCCAATATTATAGAATGTCATTTAACTGCTGTGCAGCATTGTAGCTTTATGTACCACAAGAACTAATGATAGAGGTGGAGGTCAGCAATGATGAGCATCGTTTGAGTACTTCATCAGAATTAACTTCACATTTAGACTTAATATGTTACGTAAAAAGCTAAGCGCTGCAACATGTAAGACAGACTTACAATTAGGACAAATTAAAATATGGACTCACTCTGAGATACCACACTATTTAACCAGTGCTACATGTGAAACACATTTAGAAATAGGACAAGTTAAAATATGGATTCATTAAAACTAAGCAGTGCTACAAGTAAAATAAAATGATAAAATAAGACAAATTTAATACAAATACATATTGAGGCATTGTATTACTTAAAAAAAAACTAAGTGGTACTGTATATAAAACTAATTTACAAATAGGAAAAATTAAAATATGGACACATAGTGAGAAATTGTACTGTTAAAAAAGCTAAGCAGTGCTGCATGTAAAACAAATCTACAATAATATAAATGAAAATACAAATTCATAGTAAGGTATCGCACTATTCAAAAACTAAACAGTGCTACATGTAAAATAATAAAAATAAAAATTCATAGTCAGATTTTGTACCACTTAAAAACTAAGCAGTGCTACATGTAAAACAAATTTACAAATAGGATAAATTAAAATATGGATTCATACTGAGATATTGTAATATTTTCAGACATTGTAATATTTAAAAACTAAGCAATGATGCATGTATAACACATTTACAAACAGGACAAATTAAAATATGGACTGCTAGTGAGTTATTGCACTATTTATAATATAACCTGTGCTACATTTAAAACAAAATCACAAATAGAATAAATTAAAACATAGATTCACAGTGAGGTATTTGGTCAGATTCCAGAAGAGTTTTTATCAGTGTAAGTCATACCCTGATCTTGAAAGACTTGCTCTCAGTATAAGTGACTTACTTCAGTGTAAGGTTTACCTATAAACAGACTTGCTAAGGGGGCCCAAACCCAAAACACCTGCTCTCAGCCTGCTCTCAGTAAGTAGCCACTTGTACTGAGAGCAAGCTTTTTAGAATTGGGCCAGTTCTACCACTTAAAACTAAGCAGTGATACAAGTAAAATTAAATTATAAAATAGGACAAATTAAAATGCAACTACATAGTGAGACATTGCACTAGTTAAAAACTAAGCACATATACACGTAAATGAAATTGTAAAGCAGAAAAAATTAAATTATAAACTAAATGACACTACATATCAATATAAAATGTAAAACAGAATAGTTCTAAATATATATTTGCATAGAGAATTATTTTACCACTTATAAAATAAGCAGTGCTACTTCTAGTAACAAATTTTGAAAAGGAAATACAAAAATATACACATCAGAATAAGGCTTGGCCATGAATAGTAAGGCTATAGCAAAAAGAACCTGTTATTATGATCATGGAAACTTGCAATTTAGATACACATTAACCACAATGAGGAAAGACTACATTATCAATTATTTTACAAATCTACATTTCTTTGAATCAATCAGTCAATGATTATTCAAAGTGCTTACAGGCCCTTTTCTGCCGCACTTACAGTAATCACTACTATTGACTGCTGCATTGTGTTACCACATGCACTCCCATCTTAAATTTCCCCACATATAGAAATTCAAACACAGATACACACACGGCCACAGGCACACACACACACACACACACACACACACACACACACACACACACACACACACACACACACACACACACACCACCATACCCATAGGCAGATCATGGTCAAATGGGACCCTAGACAGGGTAGTGGATTAAACCCACCCAGCACTTGAACTGGGTCAAGGAGGAACTGTGTTTCACATGGATGAGGAGCCTGTTCCATAGACAGGGTAGTCTCAAGGATACGTACCTATCTCTCCAGCAGGTCCTATTTATATCACAGGCAAGGTTTAAGTCTTTACAGTGGGTAATTCTGGTACTGTTTGTTTTGTGGATATGTAGGAGATCCACCAGAGTGGGATCTGACAATGCCCTGTATGCCAAGCATAGATCTCCACTCAAAACCCTGTAGGAGACAGAATACAGGGATAGGGCCTTGAGGCATTCTGCATAGGACATTTTACTTATGCCCTGTATTCTTTTAGTGAGGAACTTCTGTGGATGTTCCAATTGTTGGATATGCCTGGTTAGGTACATAGCAAAGGGGGCATTGTACTCAGTGATAGGTCTGATGAATGCCAAATACAGTGGAACAATGACTTCCTTGGACTTAGATGCCATACCTTTGTTTATAAATTGCTCAACATAAAATGACTTCCTCACCACTGTAGATACATGATGGTCAAAGGATAAATTACTATGTGTGTCCCTAAGTCCCTGACTACTGGGTCAACTCTAAGGGGTGTGTTGTCAATATGATAGTTACCACACCAATAAAAAAATAAAGAAAAATGGCAATCTGACAACAGCAGGAGAAAGCCAACACTTTAATAAAGTAACTAAAACCTTAAAAAATTCTGTATATATAACATTAACTGTCATGTATACAAAAAACATCTGAATTAAAAACATATTTTTTGAATTTTAAAGTTTTGGTACCTTGATGGTT
The DNA here is from genome assembly GCF_019279795.1 of Protopterus annectens. Taxonomy (NCBI): domain Eukaryota; kingdom Metazoa; phylum Chordata; order Ceratodontiformes; family Protopteridae; genus Protopterus; species Protopterus annectens. The sequence goes on along the minus strand of NC_056727.1, from coordinate 682,150,752 downwards.
AATAACTGGTCATGCTGTTCAATTACTTGACAATGAAAGGTATTTAAAGCATGAAGTAATGGCAAAAGGTCATCTGATGAAGTATTCTTGGTGAGACGAAAGCGCTTATCATTGTGTTTTATCTGATGTTATTAAAGTGTCATTTTTCCCCTGCTGACATCGGATTGCCATTTTTCTTTATTTTTCTAATGGTGTGATTTCTATGGCTGCACATCAATATGATAGTTACCAGGGATGGATGACTTCCTAAAGGATACTATTATACATTTATTGGCATTTAGTTTTAGTCCATGGCTCTGACACCAGTTGTTTGTCTTTGTCAGCCCCTCCTGGAGAACATTTGTGTCAGTGTGAGATTCAATGACAGCTCCTAATTTGCAATGATCTGCAAATTTAGTCAGCCAGAGACCACTGACTTCACAGAAGTAAATGCCAAAAAGGAGTGGCCCAGGGACTGATCCTTGAGGGACTCCACTTGTGACTGGCTTCTTTGTAGAGATGGACTCCCCAATTCTAACTTCCTGGGCCCTATCTGTGATCCAGTTGGCTATCCACTGGGTGACATACCTAACCTCTTGAGTCTGTCAACAATGCCCGAGTGGAGTATTATGTCAAATGCCTTGGCCAGGTCAAGGTAGGCAGTGTGAATGATTCTGCCCTCATCCATTGGTTTGTTGACCATCTCAAAGAAATCCACCAGGTTGAGTAGGCATGATCTGCCATTGACGAAACCAAACTGGAGTGAGTCTAGTGTCTGGAGATTTACTATATCTCTATTGATCATCTCCATGATAATTCTTTGCATGGCTTTACACATAAGACTAGTGAAAGTTATGGGTCTGTAGTTTACAGGGTCTTTAGATGGCCCACCTTTGTGCAGAGGGATGACTGTTGTCTTTCTCCATTCATGAGGCATGAAGCCTGTTTGGAGGTTACAGTTAAATAGTAATTCCAGAGGCCCTGATAGGTCATGTTTCATGCTATTCAGAAGGCATCCTGTGATATTGTCTGGGCCCTGTGATGCAGTGTTTTTGGTCTTAGAGACAGCATTAAAGACCTGTTCCCTAGTGATAATAAGGGGAGTTATATTTGATTGGTTGCCCAACCTGGCCAAATAGAGAACCTGGCAACTCTCTGAGTTGCATCCTGCCCAGTACTGGCTCCATCATCTGACCTAGGGTCCAGTGGTGACAGCACCCATGGGGACAAGTAATCTCTGACTGGGCCTTAGCTGACAGAGACCAGAGAACACTGAATCCTATTACACAACCTTTTGCTCCCCATTCTTTGGGGCCAAGGCCTGCTCTTGTTTTTTTGTTCTGTCCTCCCCTCACCACTGTCTTCCTTCTGTTTGTCTAATGTCTCCTTCACTATTGTGTTTCCCCTCCCTCAGTGTATCACTGCACATCCTGTCAGTAATGTCTGGCATCCCTTGCTGCCTAACCTAACTCTCTTGCCTTCATCTCATTTCCTGTTATTCCTTTCCCATCTTATCATTCTCTTCAAAAATATAAAATGGGCAGCTGTCCCACAAAAGAACTTTTTCCCTCCTACCTCACCTCTATCCTGTTCAGTCCTTATTTGCTCACTTTGTGTTCTACTCTCTGCTTGCTTCCCCTTTTCATCTTTTTCCTATGCTCCCACTTCCAACCTTTAATGAAGTCAAGAAATAGATAAACACACTACCTATATGCCCACAGAGCTTCTAAATCACTTATCTATTTGCGATGGTTGTACTGTGCACAATGGGTTGTGAAGAGGACTGTTGATGTCCATGTACAACCAACAACAAATGGCACTGCTCAGTGCACAGAACAATTGCATCCAGTTACTGTCATCTACTAAGTAAGGTGGACTTGGCTGACCTCAGTTGTGCAAATGAGCTGAGTGTTGTTGTTGTACAGCAGTGTGCAACTATGAAATAGGGTAATGCTGATGGCTTTAGTCAGACTGTTTCTGTGGCTCAGCTTGTAAATGAAGTAATTTGTAGAGTGTCAGTGAAGACAGGAGAATCCACACACCTTCATAATTCTATGCTTTTTCAACTTTTCTGCTTCCAGTCTGCAAATGAGTTGCAATCACCTACTATGAGCTTTACTCACACCATCAGTCTGGCTACTTCTGTGACTCAGCCTGCAAAATGAAGTGCTTAATAAATGGAGTTCCTGGCAAATTACTAGTGAAAATGGTTTGGGGGTTCATATCCCTCAGAACTGCATTGTTCTCTGCTTCCATTCTGTAAATGCATAGCTGCTGCCTACTCTGTGTTTTTTAAACTTTTTATATTTGATGTAAGATGTGCTAAGTTACATCTGAATTGTTAGTATATATATATATATGTGCGTTTATCTGTACTTGATTAGGATTTAATTCTATCTCATATTTTGTGACAAGTTTCTTACTCCTTTTTGTAGTTTATTGGAAGTCAACATTTTTATAAATGTCATTCATAAATGTAACTAATAATTGCTGGTTATAACTGCTTCTTTTAAAGAAGTATAATTCATTTTAGTATTAATGGTAAGGTTTTATATGTTTAATGAATTGTGTTTTTTGATAGGGTAATTAAGTCACGAGTTTTACGGTGTGTTAGTTGATTTAAGTGTTGCAGGCTGTTATAGATTTTGTATTTTGTCTGAAGAAGGCTGTATATTACTGCAGCCGAAAGTGCTTACAATAATAAACAGTCCGTGCCATTTTACCAGTTTGTTTCCGCCTGGTTAACTTTTTCTGAGGTTTAGTCATTGTTTTTTTCTTTTGTTTGTTGTTTATCCTTTTGGAATGCCTGGTGGTAACGCTGGCGCTGGTACACAAAAAGGGCATAATAGGACTGCCTCGCAACCTCTTTTCTCGCAAGATGAAGAGCAAGTATCTAACTCTAATAATTCTTCTAATGTTACCAACAAAGCTGATGATGAGAACGCTTTGGGCAACTTAACTATTTTAGTCAACCTGTTGCTTACCAGGGTTGATGACTTGTCACAGAAAGTGGAGCAGAACGCCATTAAGAATGCTCCTGGATCCTCTGCGTTACCTAGAGGGAATTGTGAACCGAATGCACTTCCTGGAGTGCACCAGGGTAACCAGTCGTCGATTCAGATTGTAAATAGGTCACCTGAACAACAGAACGCTAATGCCAACACACGTAGGACTAGTGAGGATGTTAACCATGAACAAGGTCATCAGTCGCCAGTGAATCCAAATGGTGATAATAACTTGGCTTCCATACCTTCTATGGCAATATTTTTGGGCAAAAAAGATTTCTTTGGTCCATCCAGTAATCGCAATGAAATAATTCTAGACCAAGAAGGAGTGGTGAGTAACTTTGTTGACAAATTGAATAACTTTGATCAAAAATTATTTAGGTGTAAGAAACTGCAACTCGAAGTTGCTTATTCACAGGAATGTATTTCTAAAAAAGTAATCCCTAAAGGATTACGCCAATGGCACTACCCTGCGGGTTTGGTCAATAATTCCTTATATCATAAAGAATTGCTAGCCCTTTTTGATACACAGGGCTTTGATTTTTTGCTGTCACTAATCAATTTTTATTGGTTGGAAATCACAGTACTTAAAGAAGAACTTGAAGTACTTGAAACTGGCTTGTTGCAGGACAGTGATTTTCCATGTTATAAATATGATTATCTCAGAATTTTTTCAAGTATTGAGGCCTCCATTGCTAAATTGGTTAGCAATAAAAAACGCAAGATGGACAGAGACCTCTATGACTATGAAAATAATAAAGCTTATCCCCCTCCCCCATTAATGGGACACAATCATTTTAATAGAGGGGTAACAAATGAGCCAGTCACCTTTTCTGATGATACTGTCATTCAAGAACAGGTTCCAGTTCGGAGAAGCGAATGTATTCAGAACCAAACTAATAATAACCATAATAATAGTGACAATAATGGCTATGGCCAAAATCAAAATCATGTATCTGTCCATAGTAGCAATGACCAGGGTTTTTCCAGGGACAACAATCGGCAGGGGAACAACAACATCAGGTTCAACAACAGGGGCCAACCACAGAGGAGGAAGAGACGGAACCAATGGAGGAGATGATATTCCCCCTAATGATTGGACCAACGATTCTTATAAGCCAAAACTGTGATTTTAAAATTTATAATTACACAGTTTTGTCTGTTGATCAATCTGTCATTGACTTTTTTCAAAAGGACTGTCGTTTATCCCTGATAAAAGAGGTGAATTAGTTAAAACCATCATTGACCTATAATTGTTTGTTAGGAAATTGAACCTGGCTGCTTCTTTAGGTAATACACCGGCCCTCTGTAACACCTTAAGGGTTTCAAGTGTATTTAATCCACCTTTGAATGGTGTGTTAAACCTGTTTGAAAAAGTCTGTGAAATAGATCTATGGGCTAGATTGAACACCAGTAATTTTCATAGTAAAATGACAAGTAATATTTCAAAAAATGAATTGGACTTTATTTCACTGTTGTATGACTGTAAGGTCAGAGTCATGAAACCAGATAAGGGAGGGGGCCTGGTGTTCATGGATGAATACTTATATGATAGCAAGATGCTAAACCATCTGCAGTCTGATGTATATTTGACTTCTAGTTTGAATGAAATACATGTAGCCTATAGGAAAATTAGGGGGATCTTGGATGACTTATTTTTGGAGGGTAGTATTGATTGCAACACCTTTCACTTTTTGTCCATGCCAGCCCCTAAAATTCCCACCATATTTGGCACACCAAAAATTCATAAAAACTTAGTTGACCCCCCCCTCTTAGGCCCATAGTTGATGGGAGAGGATCCATCACTTATGCTTGTGCCAAGTATATTGATGGGATTCTCAAGCCACTGCTACATAGTGAACCCCAAATATGTAAAGATTCCTGGGACCTGTTGGAGAACTTCAATAACATTGAATATAGTTCAGAGTATGTTTTTCTTTTTGTGGATGTGAAAGATCTGTACACGGTGATTCCCCACCAAGTGGGTATTGATTGGACTAAGAATTTTATGTTGGCAAAAAATGCACCTTCTGTACAGATGTATTTAGTTGAGACCCTCTTGGATTTGGTTTTATCTAACAACTTTCTAGTGTTTAAGAACCAATTCTTTTTACAAAATACCGGGATAGCCATGGGTTCACCATGTGGGTGCAGTTTCGCTAACAGCGTAATGGCATTTTGGGAACATCAATTTTTATTTAACAATGCAATGTATCAGCAACATGTTGCTTGGTACACTAGATACCAAGATGACATGTGTTTCATCTGGAAGGGACCCCCAGACGTAATACCAGATTTCATTAACAGTATTTCTACTATGACTGACATCTTGGAGTTTACATACACAATTGGTATGGATGAAATGAATTTTCTAGATGTAAAAATATGTAAGGATAGGGACAACAATAAGTTTAAATCTTTGATTTATAGAAAACCAACCCATTCTAACTGTTATCTCCACTTCTCCAGTTGTCACCCCCTCCACCAAAAAAGAAGTGTGGTAAAAGGGCAGCTAGTTAGGGCTGCAAGGATGATATCAGAGGAGGTTGATTTTATCAATGAATGTGATAAAATAGGTAAAATGTTCTTGAGGAGAGGCTATCCACCCCATTTAATAAAACAGCTACAAGATGAAGTGCAGGGGAAAAGATGTAATGGGCACTTTCTGCCCTTGTTGGGAGGTGGAACTTTAGATAGGGCATTTAAGTCAAAGATAGACAACAATATGTTAACATCGCATAAGATAAATTTCTTATTTACATACAGTATGGATTATCAAGCTATTAGGGACATTTTAGTTAAAAACTGGAAAATTATTCTAGAAGATAGAGTGTTGGCCAAATCACTTGGTACACACCCAGTTTTTGCATATAGAAGAGGCCTTAATTTAAAAGGTCTTGTTGAAAGATGTAGGGCTACTAGTAAACAAAAAGTAGTTGGTATGCGAAAATGTGGAATGTGTCCTCAATGTAAGTATGTCTTACCTAGTAATAAAATTAATATCAATAAGAAAAGTTATTTCATCAATGATAATTACAATTGTGAATCATGTGGGGTGGCATATGTCACTGTATGTGAGAAATGCCCCTCTTTTTATATCGGTAAAACCGAGAGAAAGTTAAGAAAGCGAATTTATGAATATCTATATGCCATAGGAAGGAAGGATTTGACTAATGCACTTGCCAGGCACATTTTTGATTATCCAGAACATCGCTTTCTGTTCACGGTTGTCCATCAGGTTAACATCGATGTTAGAGGGGGACCGTGGCAGCTCTATCGAGAGGAGCAGGAACTGTATTGGCAAATTAGAACATCTGCTCAGATGCCTCCAGGCTTGAATGATGTTGCTTCTATTAAATGTATCCTCAAGCTTAAAGCCCTACGTAGATAAGTAATTAGATTGCGAGGGTGAAATTATAAGGTATTTATTTATGTCTTATACTTAACTATGTTTTTTAAACTTTTTATATTTGATGTAAGATGTGCTAACTAAGTTAAATCTGAATTGTTAGTATATATATATGTGCGTTTATCTGTACTTGATTAGGATTTAATTCTATCTCATATTTTGTGACAAGTTTCTTACTCCTTTTTGTAGTTTATTGGAAGTGAACATTTTTATAAATGTCATTCATAAATGTAACTAATAATTGCTGGTCATAACTGCTTCTTTTAAAGAAGTATAATTAATTTTAGTATTAATGGTAAGGTTTTATATGTTTAATGAATTGTGTTTTTTGATAGGGTAATTAAGTCACGAGTTTTACGGTGTGTTAGTTGATTTAAGTGTTGCAGGCTGTTATAGATTTTGTATTTTGTCTGAAGAAGGCTGTATATTACTGCAGCCGAAAGCGCTTACAATAATAAACAGTCCGTGCCATTTTACCAGTTTGTTTCCGCCTGATTAACTTTTTCTGAGGTTTAGTCGTTGGTTTTGCCTACTCTGTGTTTCACTGACATCTTCAGTATGACTGCTTCTGTGGATCAGCTTGTAAATGAAGCATTTGGTAGAATGTTAGTGCAAAGGTTACTCAGTTCAAATCCATCCAGCTTTGTGGGTGTGCTTTTTGCATGACCTTTGCATTATAGTGCAGGTACACTGACCAAGTCATTTGATGTCATAACTCGTTTCAGTTGTGAAATCTTTTTACTTATCTGTACACCGCCTATCCTGTATGCTTTTCATATATATATTTTTTTAATTACAAGTACTTCAGTTTTCTAACAGTTTGCATCTCTCATATCACCTTTTCCACTGTCTTCTGCATCTCTGGATTGTCACTGCCTTCCTTTGCTGTCTTGTGTTTGTTATATGTGTATGTCTGTGGCCCCCCGATACATCTACCCTCCCATCATTGGCCTATTTTCCCTACTTCCTTTCTCAACATACCTCTTAGCCTCTAGGTGCAATAATCCGGGCAAAGGCCCAAAAACAGGGAAACATTTTAAATATTACTCTCATAAAATTAGAACATTGTTAAATGAATAAATAGTGAATGAATTATTACACCACGTAAAAAGCAAGTAGTGTTGCAAGTAAAATCAGATTATAAAACATGAGAAATAAAATTACATCGACATAGTTGATCAATTATTTCACTGATTAAAGACTAAAATGTGCTAAAACAGGGCAAATAAAATGTGAATACATAGACGATGAGTTACTGCACTACTTTAAAATTAGCTAGTGCTAAACATACAAAAGATATATTAAAATACATGTACATGGGGAATTGTTTTGCTACTTAAAAATCAAGTATGGCTAAATGTGCAACTTACAATTAATCAGGGCTAATTAAAACATGGATGCAAACCTTGATACTCAGTAGGGTTTCCTGCACTGTGGAAGCCTTTACTCCAAAAGAATTTGCAATGTGATAAGCATGAGTAATTCTATGACTGCTTTCCCACTATGGACTTTCAGGTTCATTGAACTTGGCACGCACTCACACACACACACACACACACACACACACACACACACACACACACACACACACACACACACACACACACACACACACACACACACACACACACACACACACACACTCACACACACACACACACACACACACACACACACACACACACACACACACACACACACACACACACACACACACACACAAACACACACACTGGCCCCACCAGTAAAGTTGTGTGCAAATATGGCAATACTGGGACATGGCTAATGATAATTAGCAATGCACTGTCCCTCAGAAATGACACCAGTGTTACAATAATGTGATAGCTCTATCAAGGTTTTTTTTTTGTCAGGAGAAAAAACTATATCCCATCTTTCAACAGTATACATCTATTCATCCCTTTGGATAGTTCATAGCTTGTAGCTCAAGTACAAGAAGGTACTGCAAAGTCTGTGTGTGTCTGTCTGTTTGTATGTCTGTGTATGTGTGGTCACTCTGCTGAAAATTGGTTCCTTGAGTGTGTGCTTGCCTGTAGGAGGTTGCTTGTAGCTGCTTTAATGTGTGTGTGTGTGTGTGTGTGTGTGTGTGTGTGTGTGTGTGTGTGTGTGAGTGTATGTGTATATGTGTGTGTGTGTGTGTGTGTGTGTGTGTGTGTGTGTGTGTGTGTGTGTGTGTGTGTGTGTGTGTGTGTGTGTGTGTGTGTGTGTGTGCACGCGCGCGTGTGTGTGTGCACATCTGTAAGTTGAGAATTGCCTGCACAACCTCACCAATTGGGCTGATAGGGAAAACACTACCGTGGTCTTGTCTGACAACACAATATTTGATTCAGAGACATGGTAATCAGCTGCTACAGAAGTGTTTCTCGGATTAGCTTTGCCCTCTCTGTGAAGTGGAGATTATTGCCTTTGCACTAATTAGCAGTTCCACATTGGCTTATTAGCACTGGCAATGATAATCACTCTAAAACCCAGGGGCAGTGAATTACTGTTCTACTTAAAAACTAGCATATTCTAAATATAAAAACAAATTATAAAACAGGATAAATTAAAACAAACATATACCATCATTGAGTTATTGTAGTGTTTAAAATCTAAGTAGTGCTACATGTAAAAATTATGAAACAGGATATACTGAAATATGTACACTGAATTATTGTTTAACTTAAAAATTAAGTATTGCTACATGTAAAAAGCAAATTGTAAAACAGTGCAAATTAGCATGCAGATACATAGTGAATTAAACTACTCAAAAACTCAGTACAACTATACGCAAAAGCAAATTATAAAACAGGACAAATAAAAATATAGATACCTAGTGAATGAATTCTTGTATTACTAAAATTTTAGAGCTGTATGACAAACAAATTATGCATGTGAAAATTGCAAAGCAGGACGTGCTAATATATGCAGAGTGAATTACTGTCTGACTTAAAAACTAAGTAATGCTACATGTAAAATGAATTTATAAAACAAGACAAATTAAAATATAGATACACAGTCAGTGTGTTATCTTACTACTTAAAAAACTAAACACCACTGCATGGAAAATGACCATATAATGACAAGGAAGTAACAGCATTATGGCAGATGAACTGGTAATGTAAACGAGGATACATATTATGGTGACATGATTCAAAAACATAAGAAAACTGTGCGAGTGATGAGCTGCATGGTTCAATAAATGTGTACATTGTCACCTTTCAGTGAACACAGAGAGAGGCCACACTAAGATTCTAGAAGCAGCATCTGCAGTTGATGACTAGTGTATGTTAGGGGTTGTTCTCACAAGCAGTGTCTGCAATGGTGGACTATATCATTCTTTGTATAAAAAGCAGATCCAACATTGCCTAATATGCTGTCGTTTCCATCAGAGGATATAGTTTAAATGTTAGAGGGCACAATCTAATTGGCTATCCATTATACCAATCACTTTTAGTGTGATACTGGCTTTTAAAAGCCGCTATTACGTTTGCATTTGCAGTGAAACCTGAGAGCCGTAGCACTCCATGTGTGGTCTAACTGTAGCAGGCAGTTTGCTGCAGTTTAGCAGTTTAAATGTAAAAAAAAAAAAATATATATATATATATATATTTTTTTTTTTTTTACTAAAATTTGAGTACAATGGAGTTCTGTGCAGGATATAAACTGTAGCAACAGTTTGCTACAGTTTAAAAGAAAGAAATATTATTTTTATTATAATGTAAGGAAGGAGGGTTGGGGCAGGGCACAAAACTGGGATCTGAATGACTCGGGCAGGAGGAAAGGGGTGGTGTCCTGTATATGGCCACCTGGTTGGTGTGCCAGTAAAAAGAACAGACTTTTATTTTTTGCTCTTTACTTGAAAAGTTGAGGGAGCAGAGTACTAGTCTATGTGACAGACACATGTTGCTTGATAAGCCAGCTATGCTTCTGGACAGAGGCACAATATGGGAACTTGTTGATATGAGCCATTGTCACAGGAAAACCCATTAAATGGATTCAATGCCAATTCTTGTGGACATTAAGATATCCATAACATTGAATATCCTCACTACAGGGACCTTCCAGAAGCCATCAGATGACATGGTGGATGTGCTGCTGGGTTCTGCCTCATCAACATTATACCAGTACCTTGATGTCATGCTGCATCCTGTGGTGGAGCACATGTTGTTCCAAGAGACCATTATTAGATATTCTATGACATAGCCTTTTTCCCTGAGATTCTATGGGCCATGGACTGCACCCTCATTGCTATCAAGGCCCTGCCTAATCCACGTGGGTGCCATTATGTCAGACTGATGCATTTCCACACTATCAACTGTCAGGTGGTGCGCAATGTGCAGGGTATTATATACAATGTGTATGTGCACTATGCTGGTGATTCCCAGAGTTAACATATCTGGAACACATCCAGCCTATACCAGTGATTTGTGTAAGATGATTTCCTAGAGGTGTATCTTAGTACCAGTGCCAGATACATGATGGATCCATGCCTTATGACACAAATATGACACACATATGAAAACTACACCGACTGACTATGTCATACAACTCTGTTGCAGACTCACAACATTGTCAACCATGTGTTCAGAGTGCTGAAGGCCACTTCTGCTGCCTAGCAACCTTCTAGTGTCATGCTATAGTATGCCCCACTGGCATGCAGCAAAATATTTACTATCTGTGAAATGCTGCACAACAGGATGTTATGCCGAAAACTAGAGTAGGCAATTGCCATTGGAGGACTGGACAGACCTGAGCCAGCAGCAGAGAAAGTGCCAGGAGATGAGTCACTGGGAACCAGATGCAGAGTAAGTCTGTCTGAGAAAGAGGAGTAACCAGTATGCTGTAGCAATGGTGAAGAGGCAGCATCTGGTTTACAGCATTGGGACAGAATAGAAATGACAAAGATTAGAACTTATGCATGCTGCACTATAACCAAGCTATTCCATATAGTGCATAACTGGCCATTCTGTACAACAAACAAACACAGTTGGCCAGCAAATGTAACAGATGAAATCAGCCCAATATATAAGTAGATAAAGCAATTTAATAGTATAAATAACAGACCGGTTTCGGCAAAAATATGCCTTCTTCAGTGTTAGAAAAAACAGACATGAATAGATGCAATTAAACATGCAAATAAATACTTTTGGCTTACTAATGAGCACGCTGATAAGCCAATACTCATGAATAATACATGAAAATCCAAAACATGGTAAATCTATGAGACCAAGCTTATATATTGTAATGAAAAATTAGAAAGAATTCATCCTTAAAAAACACAAGCGCTGAATACAGCAATAATATAAATATAATTAAGGTATATACAATTGCTCATATATATTTTTTATATAAACAAAATATGTCCAAACATGAAATATCAATAGACACTACATTGTCAACAATGCACCAGTAGGTACTAGCTTCCCTACTGAAATAATGCATATATATTAAACATATATTTACTGTGATATTCCAACATGTATGTACAATATTTCGAAATATGAAAAAAAGAAAAATGTACCATACTTGATGCTCATAAATAGTGATGTAGGAAATATACTTTGTTCCTCATAAAAAAGTGGTTAAAGATGATCATTAAGTCCAGGTAAAAAGAGTGCACCCAACCTTATAATTCAGTATTTCTCCTTGTGATCCAATATGCCATGCCACCCTAAGGTGTTGCTACGGTCACCAACTATTCTGTCAATGATCATGAACCTAAACTGGGCTTGTTGATGTTTGGAAACATGTCTATACAGTGCATTAGTCTCCTTCTTATTTTTAATGTCACTGCGATGTTCATTTATGCGTGTTCTTAATGGCCTAGAGGTCTGGCCAACATAAAATGCCCCACAATGACATGAGGCCAAATAGACAACCCAGTTGCTGCTGCAATTGCCAAATATTTTACACTCATAGACTTTACTGGTGTTACGACTAGAAAAGTGCTTGGATTTGGTAATCTGTTTGCAGGACCCACAATGGCCACATGGAACAGTACCCAATAACTCATGTCCTGTTATAGTTAGTTGTTTGTGAATAGCTCCTCCACTTCCAATATGTTTGTAATGTGAAAATAAGGAACCCAATGTTTTCCCTTTCCTGTATGAGAATTGGCATTGTTCTCCCAAAAAGCATCTGAGTTGTTCGTTGGCCAAAAGAATATTCCAATGTTTGTTTATGATGTCCCTAACAGCATAATAATTCCTGCCATATGTGGTAATAAACCTGATGGTAGAAGTTCCTGAGTCTTCCGATGGAATCTTATAATCCAACAATGTTTTTCTGTTCAAGTGGGATGATCGTGTCCATGCATTGTTAATGTCTTCAAGTTTATACCCTCTATTAACAAATCTGCGACAAAGATCAAGACTGGCAGCATCGTAATCTGTTTGGTTGGAACTAAGGCATTTCATACGCATAAATTGTTCCTGATGGTATGGCGTGGGTGCATGCTTGTAGCATGAAGTAAAGTGTTATATTGGGGGTACTTGCGAAATACTTGGGTGGTCAAAGTATGATCTGGGTTCCTAGATATAGTCACATCCAGAAAATTGATGGTTTGCAAATCAGAAGTAATAGAAAATTCAGTACCCCAGATGTTGTCATTTAAATATTTAACAAATTCCTGCAAATATCCAGTATCCGCATGCCATACCATCCAGCAATCATCCAGGTACCTATGACAAATGTCCATTTCCACCAAATATATATTATGGGAATCATCATAGATCATACATTCCTCAAAAAATGCCATGAACAGATCAGCGTAGATGGGAGCAAAGGAAGCCCCCATAGCTGTACCTTGGAGCTGCCAGTAACATTGGCCTTGAAAATAGAAGACATTTTTACAAAGTACATGTTCTGTCATGCAAATAAGCAATGTGTTAAACCCTGGTGTGTATAGTCCAGCTCTATCTAACCAATATTGGAGAGCTTGTAAACCAGCCCAGTGTGGTATGCTGGTATATAATGCTTTAACATCTAAAGAGCACATTAACCACCCTGGCTCCAATTGTGTGTCCTCGATAATTTTGAGGAACTGTGTGGTATCCTGCAGCCTTGCCCGGACCAAACTCAAAAGTGGTTTAAGATAATGTGTCAGAAAAGCAGACAAGGGTTCAGTTAGGGATCCAATACCCAAAACAATTGGTCTACCCAGAGGATTGGTTAATGATTTGTGTATTTTGGGTAATAAATAAAGAATTTGCTTTCGAGGGTCCTTAACTGAAAGTTGAGAGACACAACTCTTGGTAATAATATCTTCCTCACATGCTAGGTTCAAAAATGTACCAATTTCTTTTTTAAAATTCGGCGTAGGGTCAATGGGCATGTTCATATAACATGCAGTGTTGGATAATTGTGATAAACCTTCTTGCAGATAATCACTAATATTTTGAACCACCACAGCCCCACCTTTGTCTGCGGATAGTATGACAATGTCCTTGTTGTTACGTAACTGTTGAAGGGCAGTGTTCTCTGGCTGTGAGAGGTTATGTCCCATCATGGTATATCCTAGATTCTGAAAATGTAGGTCTCTAAAGACAGACTGCATAAAGATGGACACATGCTTATTCATAGGTGGCTGAAAATTAGATTTGCCAAATCTAAATTCATTAGATCTTTGAGTTGTATCATCTGTAAAAAACAACTTTAGATTTAAACTTCGACAGAAACTGATAATATCTGTAACTATATGATACTCATCAGTAAAAAAGCCAGGTATAAAATAGAGCCCTTTATTCAAAAGAAACTGTTGATCACAAGACAAATTGACATTCGACAAGCTTAACAAAGATAACTTCATTGCCCCTCTTCAAACAAAACATTAAAAGGCATTTCCAAAATCACTGGCTTTGCTCCTGTCATAAACCTGATTAGTCTATCTCTATTACTACCCAACAAAACCCTTATTCCCATCCTCTTTATTTCCCCTTACCCATGCGCCTTTCCATATAAATCCAATCAATTCTTTTGTCACTACTTGTTAATTGAGAATTGAACTGCATGGAGTAGTCATAGTAACTAACTCCTGTACTACTATTTTACACATAAGAGTGTTATCTTTTATTTTTATTTTTATATGTTTTAACTTGCTAACTCTATTACTAACTCTTAGATGTTCATTATTATTAGTACTGTTAGTACATTTTATATAACAATTTGTGTGTAAACTTTTTTTTACTTCTTCTTAGAATGTATCTCACTTTGTGGAGCTTTTCTCCCCGGGCCTCTACTGAAAATGGAAATTCTTCCAGCTAGACTAGCCCGGTCAACAAATGTAAAATAAAATAAATAAATAAATAAAACATTGTGGATTGATTGCTGAGATTGACTTATGTTAAAAAGTTCTGGATTAATCCCTCCAGGGAATGTTCTAATGGGTCTTTTCTTGTGCTTTCGTCCCCCTCTGTGTTTTGAACCATGTCTAAAGGGATGTTTTTATTAGTTTTCTTTCTATGTGGTGAACCCCTGTCCCCAGTACTGTCATAATCTGTGGGAGAGGAATCCTCTCCTGATGTACTGTTGTTGAAACCTTCTCTATTCTTAAGAATAGATCTAGGCCTTTTTCTAGTGCGATTTGGGGTGAATCCCTGGTTGACTTCTGCAAATCTAACTGAGCGGTTGAGCTCAAAGGGTCGTCCCCTCTGATAATCAGAGAAATCTCTGTGAAATGTTTTAATTTTTCTGTCTTTAATGGTTTTTTCATGAATTGTCAATTCTTTGGATAACCTCTGCAGATTGTCCTTAAATTTAGAAAGAGATTCAAATTTCTTACAGTCTAAACATAACATTTTGACCTCTTGAATATTAGTGTCCACCATCCTTTCATAATACTGTAAAAGGAGATTCATAAATAACATGGACTCAGTTTGTAAGGCTTCCTTCCAATCATGGCTTAATTTTTCATCTGATCTTCCTACCAAAGGTTGGAGCCGCATTCGTAAGCCCCTAGGAGCAATGTTCTTGTTAGAATATGCCCTGAACAATTTCAAGTGCCATATGTTTGACCTAAGATTCTTAAGGCCTTTAGTGAGGGAATGGAAGCATAAATCACAATCAGAAGATCTTTGTTGATCAGTATTGTTTGGATTATTGCCTGGTGAGGTATTGATCCCAAAGACTCCAATATCCTCCCGATCGGCACATAAACCAGAGAGTATACTTTCAAGGTCCATGCTGTGAAAATATGCCAAAATCAACCAAATTCACAATAATTGCCAAGTGATGGTAGTTATTGACAAGCCAGAAAAAACTAAATATACAATCTAATTGATAGAGAAGTCAATCAGAGATACCCCAAACCATTTAAACAGAAAGTCCGGGAATCTATAAAATCCTCCAATACTAAATGGGTATTAAATTAGTTGTGGCAGTATGGTTATAAGAGGTATATATGCCACAACCAAAAATAGAACTCAGGAAAAATGACCAATTATGAATTTCCAACAACAAGGTGAATATAAGGAACCCCCTAACTATTAGACTGAAAACCTACTCAAGCCCTGTATAGTAATAGTGGTATAAGACTGGACATCCAATGCCTTAATAAAAACTGTGTTATATGATTCACACTATCTGTGATAATATATAGCAGCAACAGCACCAATATCAATATCAAAAACTAGTTATAACAGGATATAATCTTGCTGCACAGTATCAATGAGACCGAGATATAACAATCCTGGCTCGACAAATCTGCAATGTTAATATAATACTCAAAATTCAAAAATAATAGGTTCATAGGTTCATAGGTTCATAGGTTCATACTAGGCTATCTGCCCGAGGGCATTTACAAGCCTAGCCCATCGTTTTGTGGCTTACGCCACCCCTTTAGTATGGGGAACTATACCCATTATTTTGCTGTGCCTCTGTCAAGCAGTGACACTGAGGTAATCCCTGGGGTATATCTGCGATCTCCCATCCATTGGTCAGGATTTCTCTTGAACAAGGCCAGCGAGGTGCTCTGCCTCACATGTACCGGGATTTTGTTCCACAGCATAGGAAGTCTTTGGGTGATGAATCTATCCCTCCAGCACATCCTATTAATAGCCGTGTCGAGGTTTAAGTCTCCCGCCCTTGTGGCTCTGATGGATCTAGATTTTTTGAGGTGAAGCATATTCATCAAATCTGGGTTTGACATGGCCTTGTATGTTAGGCAAAGGTCACCTCTGAGCAAGCGGTAAGCGACTGAATAGAACTGGAGTTCTTTCAGTCGGGCAGCATAGGACAGATTTTTGAGACCCTTTATCCTTTTGGTGAGGAACTTTTGTGGCCTCTCCAGCTGCTGCAAGTGTCGGGTCAGATACATTCCGAATGGGGCATTGTACTCAATCATTGGTCTGATGAGTGATGAGTAAAGGGAGACTATGACCTCCCTTGATCTAGATGAGAATCCCTTCATGATAAGGTGGGCAATGTAGAAGGTCTTCCTAACTACTTTAGCTACATGGGTGTCGAATGACAGACTACTATCAACCTGGGTCCCCAGGTCCTTGATAACTTCTTCTGTGCTCAGTGGATTGCCACCTATTTGGTAGCTACTGGTAACCTTGTTTTTCCCGAAGGGTATGACTATGCATTTTTTGGCATTTAACTTTAGGCCGTGGCTCTGGCACCAGTTATCCATTTCTGTGAGACCATTCTAAAGGATATCTGTGTCAGATGTGTTTTCTACTATGGCGCCCAGTTTGCAGTCATCTGCAAACTTTGTCAGCCATAACCCTCCTGTGTTGGCTTGTACTTCGGAAAAGTAGATGCCAAACAAGAGTGGGCCCAGGACTGAGCCCTGTGGGACACCACTTGTGACAGGCTTTGAGTCTGACATGGCGCCAGCAACTCTGACCCTGTGGGTTCTGTCACTCAGCCAGTTTGCAACCCATCTTGTGATGTATGGGTTAACATTTAAGCTGATGAGTTTTTCAATGATACCCGAGTGGGGTATTGTATCGAAGGCCTTAGCCAGATCGAGGTAGGCTGTATGGACTGCCTTTCCCTCATCAATGGCTTTGGTGACTGTTTTGAAAAAGTCAACCAAGTTTAAAAGGCATGATCTGCCTTTGACAAAGCCAAACTGGGTTGGATCCAAAGTCTGCAAATTCCCTATGTCTTTATTTATGAGGTCCATTATGATCCTCTCCATGGCTTTGCAGATAAGGCTTGTCAAGCTAATGGACCGGTAATTTCCAGGGTCTGTGGAGGCACCGCCTTTGTGAAGTGGGACCACAGTTGCAGTGCGCCACTCCCTGGGTACGTATCCAGAGGTAAGACTTTGATTAAACAGCTGTCCTAGCTGTGGGTTTAATTCCTCATTGAGTTCGTGGAGCACACAGCCGGGGACACCATCAGGTCCCATGGATGCTGTGTTTTTTGCTTTGGAGAGAGCAGTTCTCACTTGGGCGCTGGAGATGTTTGGGGGGCTGCACTCGTTTGGTATAGATATCTCTCCTTTGGGGAGTTTGCACTGAACCTGTCAGCCAGTATGTTGGCAATGTCTGTAGGATCAGTAATCTTCACATCATTTTGAACTAGTTCTGAGCATATCTGGGAGTTTCCTCCTAGGTTTCTAACATAGCTAAAGAAGGCCTTATGATTGTCTTTTGAGTCTTTAGCTATTTTTCTCTCGAAATTTGCTTTGGATGATTTTATGAGAGCTCTTAGTTTTTACTTATAGTGATCAAGGGTGTCTTACCTTTTAAGGATTTTGCTCTATCTTGTAGTAGCTTCCTCCTTTTGTTGTAGAGTTTGTTTATGGCTGGGGTCCACCAGACTGGACGCTTGCCTTTGGTACAAAGAGTCTTTGTTTTGCTTGGGATTGCCTTATCCATGCAGTCCTGCAGGTGCTGGTAGAAGGCATTTGTAAGTGATTCAGCGGCTTGAGTATTGTTGTCCGCCGGCTCGGGGCCCTAAAGGGAGACCACACTAGTCTTTAGAAGTGTGAAGTGGGCTTTTGAGATTTTCTTTATTGTGTTCTTTTTATTTCAGGTGGGGTGGGATGAGGACCTCCAGCGAGATTAGTTTGTGATCTGATCTCACCAGTGAGGGGTATACTTCCGGTGTTGAACATTGTGCTCCCATGTTCGTGATGATGAGATCAAGTATGTTATCTCCTCTTGTGGGGATGGTGACTAGTTGTTCCATGGCATTTGAGTTTATGAATTCCAGGAACTTTTGGGCTAGGGTGTTTGGGCTTGAGTAGTGTTCCCAGTCTATATTAGGGTAATTGAAGTCACCTAGTATGATGGTGTTTGGTGATACATTTATCCCCTCTAGTGTTTTCAGGAAGGCCATGTGAGGTTCCTGAGTTTGTGATGGTGGCCTGTAACATGCTACAATTTGCAGAGCAGTCTTGCCTATGGTTAATTGCACCTGGATGGTCTCCGATGCATCGTGCGTTGCCACCAGTCTTGAGGTGTGGGTGTCCTTGATGAATATGGATACCCCCCCTCCTTTCTTGGTATTGTCCGGATTTTGGGGCCGGAACGCATGATATGAGGTAAAACCTGATAGTGCTGGGGTGCTCTCGGGAGCCTTGAACCAGGTTCAAGGAACAAGGTAATAAGTTCAATCGGACATGGACTGTGTTCATAATAGGGGCAATATAGATTGTGTTTTAGTTTCTCTCCTTGTAATAAAGAGTTGTTATAGGAGAAACATCTGCTAACAACCTAATACAAAATGACCCACTCAATTATAAGACAAAACAGTCCCAAAATATAGAACTGAATGTCTAAATATCTAAAAGCAGCTCTATATTCCAAAAACTTTATTATTCCATATATGTTCTAATAGTATGCATAGACATTGCTGACCACAAGGAGTTGAATATACTCAACCTGTATTGTTCAATGACCCCTACAAACTCAATGTATATAGTGGTTGACAGAAAATATATTCATGTAACCACAAACAATAATATGTATTGGATGAAACTAAATCCCTACATCAAAAAGATTTGTTGCACTAAGTATAACCAAAGGTTGGTATGCATCAATATATCCCAATAATGGACAATGTAGTAAATTCTAGACAATATCAAGTAATATTGTCTTATAACAAAACTAAGCCTGTAAGGTCTAAGGCCAAGATCAACAAATGTTCTGTTATAATGATGTCAAAGTAAGATCCAAATATGAGACACCAAGAACTCCCCTAAACCAAAGTAAATATACTGCAAATATGTACTAAATTAATGAATTCAATAACAAATGCAATTGTCCTGTATTATAACTTTGCCTGGTAAATCCGATTGTAATAAACACAAATATGTTGATAGATCCCTGCAATATTGTGCAAAAATCATTAATACAACCTGTACCAAGTTAATGTAGATGTTAATAAATAATACAAGAAAAATCAGCACAAAATTATGCACAGATTGGTCTGGCCGTGCATCACCTACGGGCATAGCATTTGGTTTCTTCCTCCATTCTGTACAACAAATATTACCTGACTCATGTAACACAGCAGTGATGGCAGAGCACAGTATGACTGGCATCATTTACAAAGGTGAGGTGGGACACAGTCACAGTGATCAGCAATGGCTCTGTTGATGGAAGTGGGAATGGACTGTGGAAGGAATTGTTTTACATGGTTGGATGATTGAAGGAGTTAGGTATGCTCTGGAACAAGGAAGCAGTGCTGCCCAAATATGGCAGGTGGACAAATGCTGTAGGTGAGTGCAAAGTACTGGTGTCAGGGAATACAACTGTAGAAGATTGTGTAGTACTGAATAGATCTGCTGTGGCAAGAGTTGTGGGACCTCAGATGGGAAGAATGGAGACCATGAATGGCCTCAGGCATGTGTCATCCCTCCAAGGAATGTCTCTTCCAACAACAACTACTGTCAAGGATGATGCTGAACTACAGTACTCTGACTACCTAGCTACACTATTTGCATAACAGCAATGTAGGCTATGTCTCTGCAAGTAACCCCATCCTACCGTACTAAGCTCACCACCAGTCACTCGTGCTGAGGTAGTGTTACTAGGTGAGCTTGAAATATCCCCTCTACAGTGGAGGTATTGAAGCATCAGCCATGGGAATGGAATCATTCCTGGCACACAGATTTAGATGACCCCATGGAGGCAGAAATGGTTACTAAGTGCCTGCCTAATGAGCCAAGCAATTGATCCAGGCATTATATAGTATCATGTATATCATCACGTATGACACATGGTACACATCATCTCTACCATGCAACTGGTGGCATCCTCCTTTACCTGGATCACTGACCTCTACAGCCATTGCATAATGCACACTATGACACCTAGTTCAGGCAATAAGTGGGTGCCCTGGCAACCAGCACACCATTCTCTAGTTCTTCATCATGCTCATTGGTCACTTCCTTGCCCAGTGGAATGATGGGGATTCCACAAGCAACACAGCCATGCAAGTGGATGTGGGTGTTATTGTACCCTTCAACATTGCCAACAATATCACTGTACTCTTAGGCTGTGTCAGAGTTAGTCTGTCAACATTATCAGGCCCTGGTGTTGCACTGACATTAGACATGACACATTCTATTTAGGAAGACTGCCATGACTGTAGCACCTGTAAAAGCAAAAGCAAATACATAAACATCCACATGTACAACTGCTAATATGTGGCAATCCCATCCTAGTACTTTAACAACATTTCTGGAAGAAGATTATGCAGAGAATGTAGACAAATGTACATTGTGGTGTGTGCATGTGTTGTCATGCCTGCATCCCAGACATACCAGTAGGAATACAGTTTGTCCAGAAGCTGTACCATCTGGAACACATGATGGGGAACTCCACTAAGGACCCCAGTACAAGGCGCATGCCTGGTACTGCCTTGTCAGGGTGGTAAGTGGTATCATGGGTATTACCCATTCTGGTAAGCAGTGTTGGTATTGTTACAGGAACATGATGAGGTATCATCCTGACCTTCTACATCAATGGGAAGAAGTGGTCAGGGAGAAGAATGCAGAGATATGCAATAAGCATTGCTACCTGATAACTTCTTTTACAAAAGATGGTAGTAATTAATTTTCTTGGGCATGCTGTGCTATTCTTCTCTTTTTTCTGTTTTTCAACAGCTGGTATGCAAAAGCAGGCAGAAATACCTACCTGTCCAAGTCTCAGGTATATATAAGGGATTGGAATTCTACCTGTGTATGTCTGACTCATTTGCTTCACTGGCCTTGTGTGCTATGTTGCTAATTACTTTCCTCATTGCTATTAGTTTGCTTTTCTTTGTGTGTTATATACTGTGTACCTGCAAGTTTAACTGTGCTGCTGTCCTTCATTACCAGGTATTTGTAACAGCGACTTTGGAAATGCAGGAAGGACTGACATTGGGCGCGACACTTTCAGTAATGGTATAGGTACCTGCCTTGGTGTATGCGTGGTTGGAATTGCTCACCTTGGCATATCTTTCTGTCCACAGTTATGTGAAAATGCATTGCCCTACCAAACCTGCCATAGCTTATTGTTACATGCTGACTCCACCATCCATGCCCGTGTCACATGCATCTGGCATACCATGGGCCTGCAATTGCCAGATTGTCAGATAATGCTACAGTTTATCTGACAAAGGTCACATTATGGTATTACCACAGGGTTTATGTGTCCAGTTGAAAGCTGATCCGGTGAAGTCCAGTTGGTGGACGAAAGTGCTTATCATAAATCAAAGCTGAGTTATTGCAGTGACTAAACCTGTTTGTTTCTTACATATCTTCGTAGAAAATGAAGTAGCATCTGACGTTTTGGACCATTTATTAATGTTACTTATTACTGTAATGTTTAAGTATATTTTTCATTTTTCACACAAAGTCAGTCTTCTACCATAATGCTGGAGACAGCTATTTCCTTGTATCTCTGTTGTGGTATTTGTCCATGTTGGTATTCTGAGGTAGGGTATTTATGGCCTGCTACCACACAGTGGCATACACATTGCAGTCTATGCCACCTGCTTATAACCTCCTCATGTCTTTGGACTTCTTTTGTGGAGTGGGGTTGACATGGGTGACAGGTTACTTCCTAGTGTGCACTTAGTGCTGTAGTACATGTGTCTCAGGCCTGCATATTGCTTTTGTTTTACCATTGCATAGGTAACTACATTTTACAGCTCCAAAGTCAGTACTACAAACCATTGTAACACAACCTAATGATGACTTCTTTTGATTTTTTTTATTCTTATCACTGTCACCTTGTTAACTTTATGATTTTTACTCTTGATTGTTACTATTTGTTTACATTCATATTTTATGCAGTGTTGACAATGGAATTGGATGTGCTATGACACTTGTCACTACACTGTGCCATATCCTTGATACTGTTTGCTGAGTCCCTAGCCATCTTTTGAAATGCTTCTCTGCAGGGTGACAAAGGTCATCATATGGGAAAGTAACTTGCAGTGTTCCTCCAGTAGAAAGCATAGACTCCCCATTGATGAGTATTACTGTGGGATCTTGCTGAGTTACCTGGTGGATGGTGAAAGACCTGTTGATTGCTGGGGTGTACTGTTATATGGACATCAGGACTGGCAGTCTGGCATGCATCTTCAGTCAACTTACACAATCAACCAGCTGCCTGACCACAAACATGTCACAGAAATAGCAGCATACCACTGGACAAAGACATCATGCAGGAGCTGGCACAGATGTGGTACCCTTACATCCAATATCATTTCTGTGGATACCACTGTGTATTGCATTGATAATCCCAACCACAGGGTCCATCCAGTGATCAACTTGGTATGCAGAGGGTATATCCCAGGCATCTGCCTCATTTTGCTACACCAGACTGTCAATGCTAGGCTACTGCACATGGAGTATATGTGGCTCCCACATACCACAGAAGAGAGTAACAACATAATGCAGGTATTCTATGATGTAGAATGTTTTCCTGAGATAATGGATACCTTTGACTGCACCTACATTGCCATCAAGGCCTCTTCTTGGGAACAGGTACAATAGTATATGAAAAGTATAGGATTCCACTCCAGCTGTTAAGTGATCTACACTGCATGCTGTTTAATATACAATGTGCCAGTTCACAACATGGGAAGTGTCCACAATTCCCACATCTGGCACACATGCAACTTATATCTGTGATTTCTGTGTGGTGACTTCCCCCAGAGACATGTTATTCCCAGTGCCAGATATGCCCTGGAGCGATGTTTCATGACACTAATATGAAACCCACAAAGCATGGTAGAAACTACATACAACACTGTGCTATCACAGGCCTGAAACTTTATTAAACAAGCTTGGATTGATGAAGGACCGTCTCCTCTATTTAGACTTCTCTGATAGTAACCTGTAATGTGCTCCAGAAGCATTCAGTAAAATATTTGCGATGTGTGCAATGTTTCATAACATGCTTGTATGCAAATAAAATTAGCAGGGTATTAACATTGCAGGGGATGGTGTGCCAGGGTCAGTTCAGAAAGAGTTGCCCTGTGTGTGGTTTGTGGAAGATCCAGCTGCAGGGAATGACCATGTGAAGTGGAGGACACACTTGTCATCATATGCATGGGTTAGGATAGCCGCAGTGACACAAATTGGCAGCAGGCACTGAGTGGGTTGGGGGTTAATGGTGTCATGGTGTCAAAGTGTGTGTGTGTGTGTGTGTGTGTGTGTGTGTGTGTGTGTGTGTGTGTGTGTGTGTGTGTGTGTGTGTGTGTGTGTGTGTGTGCAAGCGTGCGTGTGTGTAATGACTTGATAATTGTAATGAACTAGGAAGATTATGCAGGGAGTGGGTGGTGTCCTCATTGTGGTGTAGGGAGTCTGAGGTGGTGGTGTTTTCTCTAACTGTATGCACATGGACCTAGTTCATACAGAAATTGCTGCCAGTTCAGAGGATGGTGTGTTTCTTGAGTATAAATGGTGGGATATGTTATGGGTAGGGTCAACACAAATGCCTGGTCTGCATGTGAACCCACCATGGGTCCTCACGCCACCAACACTGAAAGTAGGCAAAGAAGAATGTGGAACTATGGTACCTAAACTATCTTCTGACTATCCCATGCTGTTTCCACCAGAGGTAGTAGAGGATTGATCATGAGAATAGAAATGCCCACAGTGTGTGGCTGCCTGTGGGCATCTTGAGGATACAGATGATAGAGACTCCCTACTCTTTATCTCCATAATGCTATATAAATGGGCAAAGAACTTGCTGAGGTCATCATGTAACCCACTTACCACAATAAGCAGCTTTGCGATGACCATAATGACATCAGCCTATTCCTGCTTGACTGCTCTGCACATCCATTTTATAATTGTCATGGAGACACACAGTTGAGGTGCATGGCAGGAACCAAGGTATTGGTAGCCATCAGCACAATAGCTACTACTTTCCTCTGCATGTTCACTGAAGCTGACAGTACCCATTGTTGTCTTGAATTCAGGGAATGAGGGTGTGCCTTGAACTGCTGTGTTAACTAACACCTGTTCTGCTATGACATCCTGTGACTTAGTTGCACACACAGTGAAGCTGTACCTGTGGAAGGGACTACCATTGCCACTGTAGCTGCAAACTGTGTCAGACTATGGCTGCCATCATCATCAGGCTCAGATATTTTCCTGATATCAGGCATGCAGGCATCCATGATGTAGGACTCAGGCATCAAAGTACCTAGGAAAACAAACAGACACACTCAGCATATCAGTGGTAGTTTGCAACACTCATAGTATAACAGAATGGCATACAAACAGCATAAGACATGTACCTTGTGCAACATTATGTAGCATCTGAAGACAACATGAAGGAGCTGGTACGGATGTGCCACCCCCTCTTGCAGGCTTGTAGGATGCATTTAATAGCCATGCCTGTAAGAACAAAATGGCCATCTTTAGTATGGGGCCATTTCTGGCTCTGAAATGTTTCAATGCATGATATATATGTGTAAGGGAATAGCCACCTTGGGCATCACCCACTGACTCCAGTGCTAGTGGGTGAAGTTCTGCTCTAGTGTCAAGTCCTTTACTGGGTATGAGGAAGCAGTGCTGCATCATTCGACAGAGATGCCAGGAACTCCTCCATGTCTGTTAGGTATGAATGTGCAGGCAGAATCCCCACTCATGGCCAGCTACTCCTGCTCCAGAAAGATCATGCTGTTGGCCCCACAGTATACTTCATCTTGAGATCTGTTATGGCTACTACCAGCATTTGCTTGAGAAAAAAAGTCCCTCCACACACTTTTGAGGAAGTACCAGTCAATCTAGCTCATAAGGAAGACTCACCCTATAAGTTCATAGAAGGCCTGTAGTAAGATCTCTACTTTTGCTTGATAGAAGTTTTCGATTCTCTTCCCTTCCGCCGAAGTCATTCTGCTTTGTAAATGTGAGGATAGACCTATAGTAAGCTGTTGGCACATAATATCTACCACATCTCATCACAGCACCACACCACACAATCCAGAGGTAGCACAGACTGCAACATCTGACCCAGAGAGAGATACAGGTTAACTATAAAGGTACCGGCCATGAGAAAACACTCTGTAGCTGGTCAGAGGTGTGTCTTTACCACACTACACCATGCAGTATATACCTATGAAACTTTCTGTTGTAATATGAATTGATCTCTGTGTCCTGATGTATCATAACCACACAACATCAAACACATGGCCTCTAACACACATACAGATGGCTATAACTATGTTTCCCAGAACCCCATCTATCAACCTTGGTGAATTGCAAAATCTATTACCTATGTACCTGCATGCTTCCATGAGAAACAGGTAGATGTTATTCAAGGCATCTACCAGGAAAAAAGGCTACAAGCCTACAGACCCTTGTATCATCTGGAACAAGACTGCGGATCACCAAACAGGCTGTGGTCTGCTTCTCTTCTTGGGATTGGTGCTAACATTTTACATCAGGTGAGAGAAGAAACAAAGGTGTATTGTATCCCAACAGAGTGAAGCTGTGGTGAGACCAGCATTAGTAATAGCCAGGCAATAGCCATTCACGTGACTCTCCTCTTTTCATCAGTCTTGACAAGCTAATTCTTTGTTTTCAGTAAGTACTGCTTGATTTGTTTCTAACTTATATCTGCTTAAATACTTCATCCTTAAATTTTCTAGATCTAAGTATTAGTTTCCCCTCACATGTTTGGTAATGCTCTGTTCAGACTTAAACACCTTGAGTGACATTTTTCCTGTAAAAGCACAATTGAAATTTCTCCAATATCTAGTTGCACACAGGACAACTAGTTTGTGGTGACAAGCACTGTCCACATAGTTGCAAACCAGATACTCCTGACAGTGACTGATATTCTCACTCCAACAGTCTAATCAATAAAAAAGGTTCTTTTGCCATGGATATGAACTTCCCTACTGTCTCCATTACCAGCTTGGTGGACATGGGCATCCAGAGGCAATGCAGAAATTGCCTCATGTTTACTGACAACCAGTTAATTCTCAAACAAACTGATACAGTATGTGAGAGATGTATCTACATAACGTCACTGGAGGCAAAGCTCTCACATAAAATGTCAGTAAGGTTGTCAGTAGTACACATGCAGCACCCATCACGCACAATTCAAAGCAGACATATAGACCTACATATACTGAGGCACTTACATGTAACCTTCCTAAACCACAAAGACCTCCTAGACAAAGTACACATAAGAAATATTCTCAGCAGCCCCAAACGTACTCTTTCAAAAGAACACCCACATCAACACATAGGGCTACATCTCATGGAGCCTCTTCCTCTAAGCCCATAAGCTAAGTCACCACGCAATCCAACATTCTAGTCATTAGAGACTGTATTTTGAGACACACTGATGTCTCTCTCACAAGGCTGAGTAAGGAGAAAGGTACGGTCAATTGCTTATCAGGGGCTAGGATCTGCCACATTACACATGCACTCAGGTTACTGGATCACAATTACCAATATGACTCAGTCATAGTCCATGTGGGAGTAAATGACCTGAGATGTACCTCCCTAGACTATATGAAGAGAGACATCATAGAGCTTTTGGAATATGTGTCTCAGGCTGGTCTGAGCTTAGCATTGAGCAGCATTTTACCTTCTCCAAGAATGATGCCACAATACGAACAAAATATGATTGACTTTAATAACTGGCTTAGTTTCTGGTGTCATTCTAAGGGGGTACAATATCTGTTAACATGGAATGAGATTTTCAACAGACCACGCTGTTTTGCCAGGGATGGTCTGCACCTCTCCCCTCTAGACTTTTGAATATTAGCTAAAACATTGTCTTCCCCATAGTGCTTTTGTTAGGCAATGCCAAACTGAAAGTACTTCTGACATAGCAAATCAAAACCAAGAAAATCTAAAGGCATTACTGCACAGTGCTAGTATCCTAAAGAAAAAATCCACTCCCTGGAAGCTCTCTTTACCCTAGAGAATGCTGATGTCTGTGTGGACTCAGACACGTGGTTTAAAGCCACAGACACCACACCAACAGTGCAGGGTTATAATGCCTTCCATAGATTTAGACCAGCTACTTCACAGGCAGGGACTAAAGGTGGACGTGTCTCTATTTACATCAAAAATAAATATACTTCAAGGCTGGTCAAACAGGACAATGCACTTGAGCTGCTCCATGTTCAAATCACCATAGGTAAAATTCAATACCACTTCCTTGCAAGCTATACTAGTCCCCTCTATGATCCAGGAAATCCATGCCATGTATTTAAACTTATTAGAAACACTAACCATCGAGCCCAATACCATATTCATAGGCGAATTTAATTATCCCACTATTAACTGGGAATCCTATATGACATCATACATACATGCACAGAGATTCCTGGATTTTGTAAACACAAACTTTCTGGACCAGATAGCCAATATACCAACTAGGGGTGCAACCATACTGGATCTGGTCCTCACTAATATGGGAGAGTGCTGCACATCCACTACTGTAATGCCTTCCTTGTAAGGTCAGACCACAAAATGGTCTCCTTTGAAGTAAAAATAAAACCTGGGCCACCAGCTAAACCGGTAATATTCAGGAAGTATTCTAAGGCTAACCTTTTGCTATTAAGTGAGAAAATGGCAAAATATCAAGCCCCTATAAACCCTGAGAACACTTCTGCCTATGCAGAACAGTTCACAGAAGTCCTGTACAAGAGTGTTAATAGCTGTATAGAGGAAGCTGTACCCACCAGAAAGTAGTACAGAACTAACTAAAAAAACAAGCCACCCTGGTGGAATCACAAAATCAATTGGATACATAACAGGAGGAAGAAAATCATGGCAAAAAGTAGGAGATGCAGCACCCAGTAGGATAAAAGCACTCTCATCAAACTAAACAAACAACTCAGGGGACAAATAAAGTCTACCAAAGCCAAATTTGAGGTAAGTCTGGCCTCCCAGGCCAAAGGCAACCACAAAGCAGTCTTTAGCTATGTCCTCAGCCTCAAAGGCAATACACAATTGTGTGCAGAACTCATTGTAAATGGAGCCAGTTATACTAAGCCAGAAGATATAGCAAATCTCCTGGCTGATAAATTCAGTTCCAACTTTACTCCTGTCTCTCCCCTCAACCTTCCCTCAGTAAATATCATCAAATATAACTCCCCCTACTATCAGTAGGCAACAGGTCCTTAATGCTCTCTGTAAGACCAAGAACACTGCATCAACAGGCCCAGACAAAATCCCAGGATGCCTTCTAAATAGCATGAAACATGACCTATCAGGGCCTCTGGAATTACTATTTAACTCTAGCCTCCAAACAGGCTTCATGCCTCATGAATGCAGAAAGGCAGCAATCATCCCT
Source organism: Protopterus annectens (assembly GCF_019279795.1). Classification (NCBI taxonomy): domain Eukaryota; kingdom Metazoa; phylum Chordata; order Ceratodontiformes; family Protopteridae; genus Protopterus; species Protopterus annectens. The sequence goes on along the minus strand of NC_056727.1, from coordinate 682,121,635 downwards.
CTGCACAAAGGTGGACCATCTATAGACCCTGAAAACTGCATAAGTATTACTAGGCTTATATGTAAACCCATGGAAAGAATTATCATGGAGTTGAGCAACAGATTAAACCTCCAGACACTGGACCCAACCCAGTTTGGTTTCGTAAAGGGTAGATCATGCCTACTCACCCTGGTGGACTTCTTTGAAAAGGTTACCAAAGCAATGGATAAGGGTAAAATCATTCACACTGCCTACCTTGACTAGGTCAAAGCATTTGGCACAATACCTCACTTGGGCATTGTTGAAAAACTCAAGAGGTTAGGTACAAATCTGTATGTTACCCAGTGGATAGCCAACTGGCTCACAGACAGGACCTAGGAAGTTAAAGTTGGGGAGTCCACCTCTACAAAGAGGCCAGTCACAAGTGGAGTCCCTCAGGGATCAGTCCTTGGACTGCTCCTTTTTGGCATTTACTTCTCAGAAGTCAAGGTCAATGCCAGTGGTCTTTGGCTGACCAGATTTGCAGATAGTTGCAAATTATGAGCTGTCATTGAATCTCACACTGACACAAATGTTTTCCAGGAGGGGCTGACACAGACAAACAACTGGTGTCAGAGTCATGGACTAAAACTAAATGCCAAAAAATGCATAATAGTATTATTTGGAAAATCATCCATCCCTGGTAACTATCATACTGACAATACACCTCTTAGAGCTAACCCAGTATTCAGGGACCTAGTGGCACACATAGATAGTAATCTAGCCTTTGAACATCACATGTCTACAGTGGTGAGGAAATCATTCTATGTTGCGCAACTAATAAACAAAGGTATGGCATCTAAGTCCAAGGAAGTCATTGTTCCACTGTATTCAGCATATTCAGACCTATCATTGAGTGCAATGCCCCATTTGGTATGTTCCTAACCAGGCATATCCAACAACTGGAATGGGGTTCATATTACGTAGTCAAACTTTTACAAGTTCGAACACCATATGGTCGAAACTATACATTAGAACTTGTAAAAGTTCGAATATGAAAAACAAAAAAGAAAAAAAGAAAAACATAACTAACTGTTGTAAGCAGGGGGGCACGCCCCCTTGCACCCCACACATGGGGGGCTGTGCCACCCACACCCCCCATTCCTTAAATATACCAACTCCGAGATCGCACTACAGTGCGGAAAGGGAAGATTTCCCTTTACTGCACTAAAGTGCAATCTCAGAGTTAGTATATTTAAAAAGCAGGGGGGGAGGGGCACAGCCCCCCATGTGGGAGGTGCAAGGGGGCTTGCCTCCCTGCTTACAACAGTTAGTTATGTTTTTCTTTTTTTCTTTTTTGTTTTTCATATTCAAACTTTTTTTTTTTATTTTACGTGTAGGGTTTGACCTTATTACGTTCAAACACTTCAGTCATGTAATAAGAACCCCTGGAATGTCCATAGAGGTTATTCACTAAAAGAATACAGGGCATAAGTAATATGCCCTATGCAGATCCCTGTATTCTGTCTCCTACAGGCTTTTGAGGGGAGATCTATGCCTGGCATACAGGGCATTGTCAGACCCCACTCTGATGGACCTCCTGCATATCCACAAAACAAACAGTACCAGAATTACCCATTCTAAAGATTTAAACCTTGCCTGTGATATAAATAGAACCTGCTGAAGAGATAGGTATGTATCTCAGAGACTCCCCAGTCTATGGAACAGGCTCCCCATCCATGTGAAGCAGAGTTCCTCTCTAATCCAATTCAAGTGCAACTTGGACAATTGGATGGGAAACAAGAAATTCATCCTTATTTGGCACCTATGTCTCTGATGCAAACAGGTAACCTATAAATGATTCATCTTCCAGGCCCATGCTTACACTTATCAAGGGTATCAGAACTCATCAGAGATTTGGGATGCATGGCTAGGCCTAAAAAGGACCTTGTGGTTGTTAGCCTAGAAAAAACACCTATGAACCTATAATAGGTATGCTATCAGTATGGCTATAATCCATGGGTATGTGCTCCCTGACCTTTGTAGACTTGCACCATAACATGAGATTGAGGCCCAATGCAAGCCATCAGTGATTATCTCACTAACACCCTCCCAGATGGCCCCCAGGTTGAGTGGCACATTAACATGTCAGTATGACAAATTCCTTAGCTCATAACAACATATTGCAGATTTATTAAACATCAGTCAATATAACTGCTATAAATTTACCCTACAACAACAAAGAGGCACTTTCTCATTCTACCCACAACCAGGGAAACACATTTTGAAAAGACATGCTTCCCACTTACGCAACAGCAGGGAGAAACATTTCCCACATCAGTATCCCCATTCCAACTATCACAGAGAAACAATCTGAAAAGTACTTAACTCCATACAATAACAGGGAGACAAATGTTAGACAGTGATGTCATCCCCCCATCTCGAACATCAGTAGACGACCTGTGTGCCCCACTTTCATCATACATACCTTATGCTGTCATGAGTAAAGCACTAACAACTTCTCATGTGGCCCTCACACCTACTCAGCAGTCATTTGATGACCAGTCTCCCCACAAAACCAGTAACACCAGTAGAAAAGCAGATTTTTTTCTTACCCAGCCAGTACCCCAACATGTCCAGCCAGTATCCCTTGAACACTTCCCTCAGCTATCCTAAACAAGTGTTCCTTCTTTTCTCCTATTCCTTGCTTCAAGTCAGCACATTCTGTATTGCAGAGAGCACTGCAATGTCTGTGGCTGTACTTATACCATGGTTTTGCAGCTAATAGACTAGCAATTATGCTAATTAGTCAATTATTAGTTAATTATTAGTTAATGTATCTGATTTGCACTTTTTACACAATCAGCATGAGACAAGGCATGAGCTATGAGGCTCATACGTGACCATGCAGTTTCATGAATGACTGTGAAATGCATTGCACATCTATGGTTGGTTCACTAATCCCAATGAGCACATGGATATAGTAAATGTTTGTTGTGGTCCTTAGAGGCAGTAACTAGTAATAATAGAAGGAGATGTAGGTTGTGTGGAGTGCACGCAGCATATCATTGCTCCATGCACATCCAAACACCACAATTGCATGTCATGCACTAAAATGCCACTTTATGTTTGGCATCATGCCCTAGAGAGTTCCCTCAGTACCCATCATAGCATATCATGTGATGCCTGCAATATGCATCAACACACATGTGACACCCATGCCCTGGCCCAGCAATCAAGGAGCCTCAATCCTCACCACTAACACCAGAGAGAGCATCTCATATAGGAGAAAGGATAACAAATACACATAGCAAAGTGCAATTTCCCTTAAGTGCACATAGAGATCACACTCAGTCTGGGGCTGGTTGCTCCCTTGCTCTCCAGGTCCCCAATAAGACTCCCACTGGCACAGCTATAGGGTCCAGATCTCAGCCTAGCTGGCAAGTTAATCTTCAGTACCTCTCTGTCCAACCAGTGCTTCATGCCCCTGCCCAAGTAGCTGACATGCGCGCGCGTGCGCGCGCGCACACACACACGCACACACACACACACACACACACACACACACACACACACACACACTTTGAGATAAGTATTTATACAACTTCATAGGACTCCTGGGAAAGGCGGATACAGATTCTCCAGCTGTGCTCCTATACCCAGACTATATGGTAGTAATTCCTGCCACCACCAGCTAATAATTATCAGCTACCCAAAGGCCCTTAAAAGGGTGTCTAATTATTACTGTGCACTATTATTATCCAGTAGTAAGTGTGACTAAGTCTTAAGGCTTATTTGGAGTAACTTAGACAGTAAACTCTATAAATATGCAATGTACTCTAGAGCTTAAATTATCTCTACATAAACCAGCCGCAGTTGAAAAGGGTTTAAAAAAAGAAAATACTACTACACCACAGTGCTATTCAAGAGTTCAGAGATCACACAGAAACTTAAAATAATTCAGTAGTGCAGTTCTGATATAACAGAAAAACACTTAGTCTAATCTTTATAATTCCTGGCTACTTCTTGGAGAAAACACAGTTCTAACATTCTACTTACATAAAGAGAGCATAAGGCAGTGCTGATGAGTTGAATGTCCAAGATCAAAAATGCTTAATAATCTCTGGTTCTTATTGTTTAAATTGAAACTGCAGTTCTGCTAAACATTACATCATCTTTTATACCTTCCAGGTTCCCAGGCCACACAGAAACTGCATTTACATTATTTTACACTTAGAGCAATAAAGGACAGTTCACATGTAAATTCTAGTAATTATTCCTTATGTTAAAACAATATAAAGAATGTGCTAGCTCAGACAGACTGACCCCGAGCTCTACAGATCAAAGGATATATTTGAAATAATTTTAACTTCAAAAGAAAGATTTGAAATGATTGACTTAGTTTTCCTTACAGCAGATAGCAATGTTGACACATTGTTTTAAGTTCAAGATTTCATATTTACAAATGATAGCATTATCTGCACAATTCTATCTGGCTAGGCTGGCAGCCTTCACCCTTCTCTATCAGTCTTCACACCCCCCCCCCCAGAGAACTCAAGCTAATTTTTCAAGTGATCCTTGAGAAATGCAGCTTGAAAGGGTTAGGTCTATCTGAGTGTACCTCACCCCATTCCCTGTCTTGAGAGCCCATCTGCATTGGCATTGCTAATCCCACTGCAGTGCTGCACTGACATATCATATGCTTGCAACCCCAGGCTCCATCTTATCAACTTGGCATTTTGCTGACTGGCTCTGTTTAACCATATTAGAGGGTTGTGATCTGTCATTACAGTGAATTTTCTTCCATACAGATAAGGTTGAAGTTTCTGCAGTGCCCACACTATGGCTAAAATTCCTTTTCTACAGCTGCATAGCATTCCTCCCTGGGTTGGAGCTTATGACTGAGATAAACCACTGAGTGATCTTCCCCCATTGAAAAAATCTGGCTAAGTATAGCCCCCACCCCATGGTTCAAAGCATCCACTTACACAACAAATTATTTGCTGTAATCTGGATTGGCTAACACAGGGGAGTCCTCCCAAAGATTCTTTAAACTTCTGGAATGCCTACTAACATGCTGGGGTCCACACTACCTTATCTGGCCTGTTCTTCCTTGTCAGGTCTGTGAAGGGAACAGCTACAGTACTATAATTGGGGATGAACTTTCTGTAGTACCTTGCTGCCCCTAAGAACGCCCTCACCTGCTTTTTAGTAACAGGTGCAGGCCATGCCTGAATGGCTTCCACTTTGATAGATTCTGGTCATATCTTACCACTCCCTACTCTATGTCTTAGGTAGGAGACCTCTGCCATACCCACCTGATATTTGCCCGGCTTAATGGTCAACCCTGCCCTCTGTAGTCTGCCAGCACCTCCCTGACATGCTGAAGGTGCTCTGGCCAGGAATGGCTATAGATGGCAATATCATCTATGGAAGCAAAGGAAAAGTCTCCTGCTCCTGCTAGGATATGATCTACCAGCCCTTGGAAAGTTGCTGGGGCATTCTTCATCCCAAAGCTCATACAAGCCAAAAGGAGTCATAAATGCTGACTTCTCTCTAGCACTGGAGTCAAGGGCACCTGCCAGTAACCCTTGGTAAGATCAATGGTTGTAAGATAGTTAGCCCCACCCAGTTGCTCTAGGGCCTCATCTGTCCTAGGCATGGGGTAAGCATCTGACTCTGTGTGACTACTTAAGTTTATGTAGTCCACACAGAACCTGGTGCTGCCATCCTTCTTTGGCACCAGCACCACTGGGGAGACCAGGGACTGTTGGACTCTTGAACCACCCGTAGTTCCAACATCTCCTGTACCTCTTCCCTCAGAGTCTGTCGGACTCTCTCAGGCACCCTATAATGGGCCTGCCTAATAGGCCTTTGGGGTCCTGTTTCCACCTGGTGCTGCACTAGGTGGGTGCACCCTGGCTCCCCAGTAACCATGTCTCCAAATTCCTGCAACACTGCTCAGATTTCTCGAACCTGGGTAGGAGATAGCTGCTGGGACATTTCTACCCCTTCCACTGAGGTGTCTGCCCGGGCCTCACTGAGGAGATTAGTCACCAGATCTCCCTCAGACTCCTCCTGCAATCCACTGCAAATGCACAGCACAAGGGCCTCCCTATCATGGGTGGGAGGATGGCATAAGGGTGGGAGGATGGCATAATGGTTAAGGTGTTTACCTGGCAAACACAAGGTGCAGGGTTTGATTCTCACATGGGGTAATTGGCTAGGCTTAAAATGGCCCACAAGGGGCAATTAGCCTAGTACTAACCTATGAACCTATGGTAAGGTTTCATCATGTTAACATGGTACAATTTGTGCCCCTGCCATCTGGCTAGTATTTCCACCATGTACCTATCTTACCAACTTGTAGGATCCCTCCCAAACTGCTTGCAACTTGTTTTGTTGGACAGAAATGAGAACCATTACCTGCTGCCTATAGCATACTCTCTAGCTCGAGCATTCCTGTCATACCACACCTTTTTTTGATGTTGGGTTTCTGCCAGATTCTCCTCAGCCAAGCCAATGAGTTCCCTGAGCCTTGTCCTGAGGTTTAGGATGTATGCCACAACAGACTCCTTGTGAGTCTTGCACTCACTTTCCCACTCATCTCAAATTAAATCTAGAGGTCCCCTCACTCTATGCCCATACAACAACTCAAAGGGTGAAAGACCTGTGGATTCCTGGGGAACCTCTCTGTAAGCAAACAACAGATGGGGCAAATATTTGTCCCACTCCCTCTTAAACTGATCTGCAAATGCCCGTAGCATGGACTTGATTGTAGAGTTTAACCTTTCAACAAGACCATTAGTCTGGGGATGGTAGTGGGGTGGTCTTCATGTGTTACACCCCACATAACTTCCACAGACAAACCAGCAGGTCTGACATGAAATTGGCACCTTGGTAAGTCAGTATTTCTTTTGGGAAACCTACCCTGCTGAAAATCTCTAACAAAGTATTTGCCACCTTCTCTGCCTCAATGGAGGACAAAGTCACTGCCTCAGGGTATCGTGTAGCATAATCCACTACCACTAGGATATACTTTTTCCCTGTGTAACTTGGGGTACTCAGAGGACTCACAATATCCATAGCTACCCTCTGAAATGGCTCCTCAATCACAGGCAAAGGCATCAAAGGAGCTCTCACCTTCTATCCTGCCTTGCCTACCTTTTGGCATTGCTCACAGGTCCTGCAGTACCCTGTTACATCTTTGGAAATTCCAGGCCAATAGAAGTTTTGCATAATACTTCTATTTGCACGTTTTGTGCCCATATGACCTGCAAAGGGAATATCATGGGCTATGGCTAGAAGCGCAAGATGGTAGGCTCTAGGCACTACCAACTGCTATACTTTCTCACCTTTCAGCCCTCCCTCAAGGGTCCTCTCTCTCTGTACAGTAACCCTTTGTCCCAGTATACAGATTCCCCCTTCCCTTGAGAATCAGGTGCCTCCCTAGCTACCTGCCTCATGCCTTGCAATGTAGGGTCTGAGAGCTGAGCCTGTCTCAACTCTCTCCTTGTAACCCTTCCCAGCTCCCCTTCCACAAAAAGTCTGGCATCCTCTGATAGTGATGCCTCACTGTCAGCCTAGGTACTAGTACTCATCTCTACCTTTGCAGTTACCCTGTCCAAGAAACATCAGTACCCACAAGCAGCTGTGGCTTACCATCAGTCTCACTGCTACAGTGTAGCTCACTCCCTGAAGTAACCACCTCACCAGTCCTGGCTGCAAGTATCCAGTCTGTCTGGGTCTCCCCTAGGCTACCAGACCCACATGCTTGACTCCAAGCCTGACTGTGTGTAACTGCATAAGCACATAGTACTGCCTCATCCAAATCCTTCCCTCTAAGGACATCTGCAGGATGGTTGTTTAGTACCCCTGTTGTCACAAGACAACCTACTATTGGCATTTTGTCTTTCCCACTTACTGGCTCTCTCACCTTTGGTTCACCACCTTGCCTCGTTGGACACCTGTATGCCATATGGCTCCACTGGTTGCATTCAAAACATTAACCCTAGCTCCTGGATGTGTACCTGGACTAGTGGCTTCCCCTGCTACTGGCAGATTCTGTTGGGGCAATCTGTGCTGCCCACCATGGGTTAAATTAGACCCATGAGCAGTACTGGGGGTCCCCCTTTCTGTGCAGGGCTGCCATGCTGGCCAGGTATAGGTCTCCCTTCTTCCCCAACTCATCTGAAGTAGCACATTGTCTATCAGCTAACCAGATCCTCATGTCTTCAGGCAAAGTGCTAAGGGCTTGTTCCCTCACCAAAAGTTCTGCCAGCCCTTCAAAAGTGGTGACCTGACATCTACTCACCCAGCTATGAAAATAAGTGCTTAGTTCAGCAACATATTCACACACACTTTCATCTGCCTTGCGTCTATGCTCAGAAAACTTTTTCCTATACATTTCAGGTGTTAGCTTAAAACATTCTAAAAGGCATTTTTTTTACAGCAGTATAATCAAAACATGCAATGTTAGACATTTTAGCCAATGCATTTACAGCTTTACCATGGAGTAAGGAGGTCAAGAACCATACCCAGAGCCTTTGGTCAACACTATACTGTTTGCATACCCTCTCAAACATATGAATAAAACTAGCAAAATTAACCCCTCTTTAAATTGCGGAAGAAATTTACTGACCTGTTGTGCTTCTGGGGTCCAGTTACTCCCTTCCCCATTTCCTCCATGACTCTGGCAAAGAGTCAGCATTTCTCTCTCATGCCTCCTCTAATGCTCCTTTTCTTCAGCTTCTATCTCCAAATGCCTGGCCTCCAACTCAAGTCTCTTTAGCTCCAGCTCTATTTTTAAGTCCACTGCAGAAAGGTTGAGCTGTCCATTCTCCAAGGATATTGTATCTGCACTGCCAGTCTGATTGTCCTTCATAGAAAGGCTGAGCTGTCCATTCTCCGAGGATATTGTATCTCCACTGCCACTCTGCTTGTCCTGTTGGATGCTGTTTTCTGATGCAACTGTAACCAAGGCTGCAATCAGGTCTGCCTTAGTCAGGTTTCCATGCACCAGTCCCCTAGCCTGGCACGTCTCCACCAGCTGGCTCCTTCTCAGCTTTCCATACTCCTCTGCTGACATGCTGCCTGCTCACCCTGACTAACTAAGCCAACAAAATAAATAAAACAATTGTGATCTGAACTCTCTGAGTATTCACTGTGTGGCTGTTTTAGAGTACAAAACACCCTCAGAGATCACTGTACATAAGCTACAGGATTCACTCTACCCACACCACTAGAAGCCATTTAGTATTTGCCAATTAATTAATATGTGATGTGGATATTCCACTAATGCCCACCAATTAGTATGTGAAGTGGATCCCACCACTGTAAACCAATTTATATGAGGTGGCTATCCCAACTACTGCCACCAATTAATGTGTGGTGGATATCCCAACCACTACCACCAATTAATATGTGAGGATATCCCAACCACTGAGACCAATTAATATGTGACACCCGTGCCCTGGTCCAGCAATCAAGGAGCCGCAATCCTCACCACTAACACCAGAGAGGGTGTCTCATATAGCAGAAAGGATAACAAATACACACAGCAAAGTGCAATTTCCCTTAAGTGCACACAGAGATCACAGTCAGTCTGGGGCTGGTTGCTCCCTTGCTCTCCAGGTCCCCAATAAGACTTCCCACTGGCACAGCTATAGAGTCCAGATCTCAGCCTAGCTGGCAAGCTAACCTCCAGTACCCTCTCTGTCCAACCAGTGCTTTGTGTCCCTGCCCAAGTAGCTCACACACACACATACATACACACACACACACACACACACACACACACACACACACACACACACACACACATACACACACACACACACTTTCAGATATGTATTTATACAACTTCACAGAGACTCCTGGGAAAAGCAGACACAGATTATCCAGCTGTGCCCCTATACCCAGACTATACGGTAGTAATTCCTGCCACCACCAGCTAATAATTATCAGCTACCCAAAGGCCCTTAAAAGGGTGTCCAATTATTACTGTGCAATATTATTGTCCAATAGTAAGTGTGACTAAACAGTCTTAAGGCTTATTTGGAGTGACTTAGACAATAAATTCTATAAATATGCAATGTACTCTAGAGCTTAAATTATCTCACAGTTGAAAAGGGTTTAAAAATATTTATAATAAATTCTAAAACACAAGACAATACTGCTACACCACAGTGCTATTCAAGAGTTCAGAGATCACACAGAATTTTAAAATAATTCAGTAGTACAATTCTGACATAACAGAAAAACACTTAGTCTAATCTTTATAATTCCTAGCTATGTCTAAGAGAAAACAAAGTTCTAACATACTACTTACATAAAGAGAGCATAAGGCAGTGCTGATGAGTTGAATGTCCAACATCAAAAATGCGTAATAATCTCTGGTTCTCACTGTTTAAATTGAAACTGCAGTTCTGCTAAACATTGCGTCATCTTTTACAACTTCCTGGTTCCCAGGCCACACAGAAACTGCATTTACATTATTTTACACTTAGAGCAATAAAGGACATTCCACATGTAAATTCTGGTCATTAACTTTAGTCTTAAAACAATAGAAAGAATGTGCCAGCTCAGACAGACTGACTCCGAGCTCTACAGATCAAAGGATAGATTTGAAATAATTTTAACTTCATAAGAAACATTTGAAATGCTTGACTTAGTTTTCCTTACAGCAGATGGCAATGTTGCCACATTGTTTTAAGTTCAACATTTCACATTTACAAATGATAGAATTATCTGCACAATTATATCTGGCCAGGCTGGCATCCTTCACCTTCACAACACATTTCCTGCTTTCTTCATCTAAACTGTGACTTATGAAGTAACCATGGCTTCCAAAGCTGCTCAGTATGGCAGGGATCTTAGGCTGTGCAACAAGGAGTCTAGAATGTTTCTATATTTAATGTGCAGAGACCAGTAGGAGTACCTGTTGGGACCTCTTATAAGGTTCCCCTGTATGAAGTGAATGCCTGGCACTGCCTTACCAGGCTGCTGAGTTTTGCAACAGGCATCACCCACTCAAATGAGTAGTGCAGGCACCGCTAATGTGAACTAAAGAGGTTCCACATTGATCTTTGTTGACAATGAGAAGATGAGATGAGGGAAAATGCTGCTGTTTTCCACAATAGGTAAATATGACAGGTGTATTTAACTGTAATGTTATAAGAATGTCCAAGCCAATTGCAGGATATATGATTCGTGTTTATTTGCATTTTCTTTTCATTTCTTTGTTTTGTAACTCTTAAACAGACTGATTAAAACAGGCTCACCTATCAAAGGTGTATAGACCACCTCTCCAGATGTGGTGGTAAGCATGTATCTATGATAATAAGCCAGCATTTATATAGCATAGCAACTGATTTGTGTAATTCTACTTTGTTGGTACCAAAGACAGCCATATCCACTAGAACTACATACCTCTAGACACACTTGTACTGTACAAGCACGCCGCTAGTCTGTCCCATCCAGCATACTGCATGCACTGCCTCATCCAAGCCCCATGCCAGTGCTACATTTACATAGCATACCCTGGATATGATTCCAGCCTTACCAGCTGGTGTATATAATATTGATGGGCTGTCAACCACTGACTGGTGAGCAGGCATAGGCCATTAATTTTGTAGATATTATGTATTGGTGGCATAGCCCACATATTGTGCCCTGGCTTTAGTACATATGATTGCCATGGATTTCCTTGTCTCTTGGGCATATATTGTTGGAGCAGGAGCATCCCACACCATATCTCTCAACTTCTTAGTGCACAAAATCTGGACAAAGCATATAATTATGGGGGGGGGGGTAAAAGCCCCAAAATAGGGGCAAATTTTAAATATTGCTTTTTATAAACTTAAAAAGTTACTAGAATAACAGGTTTTGTGTTAGCATGCATTTTCTGAAGGATATTAAGTCTGAAGATAAAAAGTCTGTTATTATTTAGTGACTTCATTCCTCAGTGATTTGTCAGAAAACAACACATTTTATGAGAAATAGACTAAAAATATGAGGCAAAAATCAGGACATTCTGTGAAAATCTCGATAGTTAAGAGATATGTTCCTCACCACCTTCTTGTGCCCCTGCAGTCATGTATTGCAACATCTGCATGATACACTTCCATACATACAAGGGGATTGGCTAAAATCCATGACCACCTGCCTTTTATAACCCACTGCCACTGCCTCTGCCTGCAATTACACCTTACAATTTAGTCTACCAGGTCAGATACATCCTACACATTGCCCTTACATATCTAACAACATTTTATTTCCCCAGATAAGCCTAATAATCTTACACAGACCTGCTATTTTTTCCCTGCTGTGACTCTCTGTCTCTCTCACTCTCTATTTCTCACAGTCATTCACTAGTATTTATTTGATTTTTTTTTTAATTTTTATTAATTTTTATTATTATTTTATGCAGTGTTAACCATAGCTGTAAACCATGGAAAAGCAGTGGTCAGCCTAAGTCATCAACCTGCCCTTCTACCCCCTGCTGGGTCTCCAGCTGCTTCCAGGTTTGCATCTCTACAGGGTAACAAAGGTCATCCAGCAAGGACCAAAGTAGTAGCTTCCATTGTAGCCTCTGGTGGTTTATCACTGGGAGAGGTGTTGTCTCACCCTCTGGGAATGATGCCAGTGCTTCATGGTTTGTTAGTCAGCACAAATGGAGGAGATGATGACAGTGGTAGTGAAATGGCAACATAAGAATATAATTATGTGACGGGTAGAATCCTGTTCCTGCCTAGCCTTGCTCAGTGGGTCAACAGTGACTGGGCCTAGCAGGGAGGCAGTTGCTGAGGAGATAGACCTCTACCTGGGTTAAAACATGAGCAGTATGAAAGGCAGCCATCATACTAACCTATCTCCGATAATGGTATTCAACTTGCTTTTGTTCATATCCCTCATCAGTTTGTACTGCAGTCCTCCCCATCACCAGTTGTTCTCCCATCTGTCTGTTTGTGTCTCTCCTTTGTGTTCCCAGACTTTTATGTCAGCACCTCCCCTGTTCATCTTTGCATTCTGTGTTTATTTGTCTACTTCTGATACCATTCCTATACCGTCTTTCTTGCCCACATTTTCCCCTTACTTTCTTCCCCTCACCCTTCTTTAAAAACAGATGCCTTTCATGTAAAAAAAAGAAAAATATCCTTACTTCTCCACCACAGTCCCAGTCATTCTTTCTTTTTTGACTGTTGTTGACACAGATTTGTTTATTTTAATATGAATAAATTGGTAAGGATTTTGCTGGGAAGCCCTTTTTCTGTCTATCAGCAATTCTTATAGTGGCACGATTTTGCACACATGGACATGCATAGTCATGGGTATGCTATGTGCATACTTCAGGAATGCACAGGTCACATGACCATCATGTGTGATCCATTCGTTCTTGACAGTGGTTTCCTTAATTAATCTTAGTCATACCAATTGCCTCTTATAATATTGTTAATGATCTTTAGGCCACATGGTTGCTGCATCATCCACAGACATTAGTGATTAGGTGGCTGTATAAGCAATGTTTCTGAATCTCAGAGTATGTATTTTTTACTTACTTGTGCTTATTATTAAAAAGTAAGCTTATATATCTTACCTACTTGTACTATTGCCAAATGGCATATGTAATTAGTTACACATTTTAGAAATAATTTATGGCAGTCTGTTAAAATTATTATAAATGTATTCATAATATTAAGCAATATTTTTTTTGTGTGTTTAAAAGAACAAGTAAAACAATAAACAAAAAAAAAATTTTTAATTACTTGTCCTTAGTATATGAGAGTAACCAACGCAATTTACTAGCTTCTTAGGCTGGGTCACGTTTGTAAAGAATCCCTGCTTTGCTTGAAGATTAACAGTAGTGACCACCAGATGTACAAAGTACTCCAGGGAAAGAAAAAAAAGAAAGAAAGAAAGCTATGTGTAACTGCAGCCCAAAACAGTCCACAATGTCAAAACAGGACAGCTACAAGTTTCATTAGTCAATATTTCACTTTGGTTGCACATTGACTGCAATGTGGTAAATGGGAGAACATTTTATTTTGCTTTACTCCTTCTTCTTTACCCTTACTTTCATTTTCCACTTTTTACATCTTCTCTGAGTATGCGTGACCTCATAGTAGCTATATTTAGAAGTGGAGGTGTAGGGCTTGCCACTATATTTAGGGTTAAAGTGGAGTTTGTTCCCCTACAAGAAAGAATTGTTTTTTTCTGTGTTTTGCAGTAATGGGGTGGCACTATTTTGAGAATGTCATCTCTTGAGGATTTATTTGTTTTAATTTGTTAAATAACACGAGGTCAATTGTAATACATCAGTTCCACGAAGTTACTAGATACTGTTTGTTTTCTATCAATGGTATGTTTTGTCTTCTTTGTTGTTTAGGAGAAACAGATAGAAGCAGTGGTAAGGGGGTAAGGCACAGCCTTGTATTTATGAAATCATTTGCTAGTGCTGATATATAGGCTACCAACAAAGAATAATGTACCACAGGTCTCCCTACCAGATAACGTTAACGTGAATAAAGTATGTCATAACTTGTAAACTATAATACAGGATGGATAGTTGAACCAAATGGTAATTAAGAGTGCATTCATAGCAGATAAAACTGATGGCACTTTCAGTTTAATAATTTTCTTCAGCTTCTCTTCTACTGTAGATGATGACATGCATGTGACTGTATAGCCATTAAACACACGGATGTTTAATATTCACTTGATATAGCCTGGAACCTTCACCTCATCACACATACACACAAAATGAAATCTTAAAAACATTCCTGCAAGTTCTGCATCAGGGGAATGTTAAACAAGTAATGGAAACTGCTTACTGTTTGTTAGTTTAACAAGTATGCTTAATCACTTTGCTTTGAGGTTCATGATAATTCATCATATCCGTGGTCCACAATCTCTAGATAGCGGTCATTATGTATTTGTATTAACCACAACTTTATCTTGTAAACCCTTATTGAATGTGTATGCAACAGTGAGATCACAATGTCTCATAAATATTTCCTTCATACCAGGTCTCATCGTTTCTCCTTTATACTCATTATTGACTTTTTCTCATTTGTTGTTTTATTTCTGTTATTTTAATGTTTTCAAAATACATTTATTCATAGCAAACACACAGTCCTGGTTTTAAAAAGGCATTGGAAAAGCTAATTTAGTTTCAACAGATACAGATGGAGACATGAACTTTCTGTGCATTGCAAAAAACAGGTATAGAAAAGGCAGAACTGACTCTGTGGAGAGGAAATACAGACAATTCTGATAAACCTGTATAGCTATGAAAGATTGCAGTCTCAAAGGTATAGCCTTGCCTCCCAAAAATATCTATCATATCCCAATTACCTGTCTGACAGCTGCTCAGGGTATCGCATCTCTGTTTAAAAGGTACTCGTATGGGAATTAAAATGCTGTCAGGGTCTACCATTACAGGTACATTTAGAAACTGATGCAATGGTTCTGTGGCTTCTTTCCCATTTCTAAACCTGGATTGGCTAATAGCTTGCGATGGTATGAATGGATATTTTTAAAAAGTGCTTATTATTAGCAAAGGTGGCATTATCAGCAATTATATAGTACTGAACGATAATCGTAATACAACAGATGTCATAATTTAAATAGCACATTTATATGCATACACCGGTTACTCAGTGAAAAAATAACAATATTTTAAATGTGTAACATTTATCAAGAAGATGTAGATAGTGTAAATGGAATTTGTCTGCACTGTAGGCAAGAAAAAGAAAGATTTAATGCCAGTTAGCCCAGTGAATCATGTGTTATCAGAATGACCAGATATAAACAAAATACAATCCAGGCTTCTATATGGTCTATCCAGTTACAAGTGAGAATGTTGCTGCCAATTTAGAACATATGCTTATATATTAAGAAAAAAAGAAAATTTTAACTGTGTTATAATTAGGGTATTATTCACTAAAAAAATTAAAAGCTTCCATGCACAATGCATAAATTCATGTATTCCTTACCTGTGTTCATTTATCCTGCCAGGTGCTTAGTGTGCAACCTGTTTTGACATGTTTTCTGAAAATGCTGTCATTGAAGAATACATGACCAGGCTTCCAGGTATCTGTTTCATGATACCATATTTACTGATGGCTTAGCATGTCCTAATCATTCTTTTCCTGTATCTTGAGTGATGTCTTGTTGGAAGTTCAAGTTCTAAAACTCAGAAAAAATAAGCATGATTTGAAATCTGTAATAGCAACATGTGAAACTTGCTGTTACACATTAAAAGCCCCCATCACTTCTCACACTTCGTCTTCTTATATAAACAATCTCCAAAATTGCTGTGCTTTGGAAAAGGGGAATTTTCCAAATACAGCAGTTTTGGGCTGAATACACATTTCTCACACTCACGCTTAATTTCTCAGTGTTCTGCGATGCCCACTACTGGTTTTGAACATATAACAGGATTCCCTTTAGCTTAATTACCATATTTCACACATCTGACCTTTCTACAAATAACAAAACTGCTGTAAAAACTGTTGTTTCTGTTCATTGTTTCCTCAGTAACATAATGTTTTTTTTACTCTTTCAAAGATGGATTTCTAATGTGTTATTCATGGCCCTGAGTCAGAAAACAATATGTATAGTCACATGGGAAGCTACTGCTAAGAAAAATGGAAATGGTGGATTGTGGAAAGTAAAATGGGAGTCACTGGATATGTTGCATACTTTGTGATCCCTTGTGTGCATCTACATAATTCAAAACAGACATTGATTAATGCTGAGCTAGTAGGTCAGGTAGTCCCACAACATGTTACACTAAGGATTTTAGTCTTATCTGACTCAATTTGTACACACACTGCACACATGCATTATGTATTGCTGTAGAAGTTTTGTTTCTCTCTTCCCCATTTATGCACCATAAGGTACATTGGGCAACTAGCACCTTTCAGTTACATTTTTTATGGGCTCATGTCACTAGCCCAAGGCCCAACCCTCCTCAGAGGGTGCACCACACACATCTGCATGCACACACTCACACTTAGGGCCAGTTTACAGTGCCCAATCCATCTACTGCATGTCTTTCAAATGTGGAAGGAAATCCCTGTGAATGCAGGGAGGACATGCAGACTCTGCATAGAAGGTACCCCAGCCAAGAATCAAACCAGAGAACTTCTTGCTGTGAGGCATTAGTGCTAACCGGTACACCACTCCCCCACCCCGACGTTTTGTTTATCTATGATAAAAAGCAGCTGCCTTGGCATTTGCATGGAATTATGAAACAGAAATGAGCATCAGCTAAGTAGCTTAGCAACTGTCTACCAATATCCTAGAAAAATCGGGTTGTCAGGGAAGATTTCCTATTGAAGTGAGCTAGGGACAACTGCACAATGGCACTGTGCTATGTAACATAATTATTCCTGAGAGTGCCATTCAGAAATAATTTCCTCAATCAGAGTGCATTACTGAAACACAGAATAACATCTCAAGGAATATCGCTGTCAAGTTGTTATACTCAGTTTCTGAATGTGGCCCATAGTCCAAACCCCAGCACAAAGCCTCAGAACTATTTAAGTAATAGCTGCCACCAGAGAAAGCAGGACTAAACTGTCATTAAAATAATTAAGAATATTGAAGTATGTTGCTGTGCATGAATGAAGAGTGTCACCTGAGGTGTTAACTCCACCTATAGACAACACCTTTTTGGGGATGAAGATAGTTTCAAAGTTATGAAAAGTACAAACAGAAGTTAGTAATAGAGTCAGATCATGTTAATATTGAGCTGGAGGATAAAATATGCATACAACAGAAGCTAAAACTGATAAAATCTTGAAGCAGCTCCATGAACTGGCAGTGAAGATTGGTGCCCTGAGATCAGAGATGGGAGAGGAGAGACGGGAGGCATCAGTTTCACAAGAGATAGCATTGTTAGTTGAAAAACTGGTTAAAAAGGCAATCTTATTAGAGAGGACACAGGCTGAAAAGTTAAGACAAAACATCTTGCAGCTGGAATGCAAGCTGCAATTTTGCAATATCTGTTTATTTATTTATTGAACGATTTATTGATTGATTAACATTTGATTACCAGGAAAGTCTGAATGAGTAGAAACACATTTTCAGTGGAAACCCGGGGAAACAAAAGCACCAAATTATTACAAAACATTTTAGAACAATAATTTTACAGTCTTCAAAAATAAAAAAAAAATCATCTATAGTTTAAATAATTATAACAAATTAGACATAATATAAAACATTGGTAAAGAATCAATGCAAGGTATATGACAATCATTTAATATTTAGAGACATTTTAGACAGTTTGTAGAGAAATTAAAGGTAAGTGTATCTAATTCAAATAGGAATTGCAATATGAAATGAGGGAAAAACAAGCTTACAGTATGTTTAGAGAGAAAGTCAGGGAAGATAATTAGATAGTACTATTAGCAGAAGTCTGAGTTAGAACAGTAGCAGTTTCATAAGAGGCAATGTCATTAGAGAGGACACAGGCTGAAAAGTTAAAACAGACCATAATGCAGCTAGAATACAAGCTGCAGTTTCACAAGAGGTAGCACTATTAACAGAAGTGTGGCTTAAATAGGTATCAATTTCACAAGAGGTGAACGTATTAGAGATGACACAGGCTGAAAGGCTAAAACTGTACGTGATACAGCTAGAATGTAAAATGAAATGGATAAATCAAAGTATCAAGGTTATAACTGTAAAATGTTACGATTTGGAAAGCATAAGTTGTACAGAGAATAAATATTCATGTTAATGGGTTAGTGGAAGGAGAAGAAGGAAGAACACCGTTATAAGTTGTCAGCTTGCAAGCTGAAATTCATGCAGGAGTGAGCAGAGAATCTCCACCTGATGTGCAGCTAAAAGAATGCTAAAAAGGCTTGAATTAAGAGAGTTTCTGTTAAGAAATATTGGAGTGATCTTAGAAATAGTCAAGAAAACTAAACTGGTAGAACATAACATAAAGACAACATATGGATCACTGAGCACAACTGGATCAAATGGGGCCCTAGGCAGGGTGATGGACTGGGCAGCCATAATAGTATCCTTCATAACATCAAGCACCCCTGGTAATTACCATATTGCTAACACACCCCTAAGAGTCAACCCAGTAAGCCAGGGACTTAGGGACAAACATAGACAGACCATGACATGTCAGTGATGGTGAGGAAATCATTCTATGCTGTGCAACTTATAAACAAAGGTATGGCATCTAGGTTTAAGGAGGTTATTGTGCTGTTGTGTTCAGCACTCATCAGAACTATCATTGAGTAGAATGCCATCTTTTGGTATGTACCTAGCCAGGCACATCCAACAACTGCAATGTCCACAAAGGCTCTTCACTAAAAGAATACAGGGCATAAATAACATGTCCTATGCAGAACACCTCAAAGGTTTATCCATGGATTCTGTCTTCTACAGGCTGTTGAAGGGAGATTTATGCCTGTCATACAAGACATCATCGGATCCCACTCTAATGGACCTCCTGCATATCTGCAAAACAAACAGCACCAGAATTACCCATTCTAAAGAACCTGCTATAGAGACAGGTATGTATCTCATAGACTACCCCCTCTCTGGAACAGGCTCCCCATGCATGTAAAGCAGAGACCACCCACCCAACTCAATTCAAGTGTAACTTGGATAACTGGATTGAGAACCAGAAATTCACCACAGTTTGGCACCTATGTCTCTCCTAGACACAGGTAGCCTATTAATGGTTCATATCCCAGACCTTTGCTTGTAAATGTTTTATTTTCCAAGCAGAATTTGTCAGAGATTTGTGATTCATGGCTAGGCTTAAAATGGCCACAGTGTACACACCTATGGACCTATGAACCTATAAAAATATCCTATTACTTGGTTGTCTGTACCTAATTACAAAAATAAGAATTTGCAAACCTGTCAGTGTGCATACAATGTTCTTTATTACTTTTACAATAATCACAGATTTGTGTTTAATTTAAAACTTATTTCATTTTTTACAGCAAAAACATTAACAGACATTTGATAAACAAAACAGTCCCACTGAAAACAGATGTAGCATGAGCAACAGCAAACTTCTTTTCCCTTAAAATTCATATTTCTTAAAAATGTATCTGGCAACCTATTAGACTACAAGAAACATGTTGGGATTCAATAGCATATAGTGAAGCACGAATGATTGGCTATGTGAAAGGTGCAGGTATTCAAAAGTAAAACGTGTAATGCATTTGCAAGCAGCTTGGGGCAGCCTATTATATGCAAGTGTCCCTTTACTGGAGCAGTCCAAGAATACTGTCTGGTGAAATAGCTTAGTCAGAGTCACGCAGCAGAAAAATGAAGGCTGTAGAAATCAAACTATATACTACAGAAGCAACTCATTAAAAGCTGATAGCCTTACACATCTGAATGGGTCTATATTATAACAATGAATGATCAGATGATCAAACGTTGTTATATCGACCCCTAAATTTGAAATACTCAAAACATTGAACAACCAAAACGGCGATTTTTTTTTTCCCCAGGGGAAAAAAATTGCTGTTCCCAAAAAAAAAAAAAAAAAAACACTAAGCACTAAATGAAGTCGGGGGGTTTTCCCCACACCCCCACATGCATCCTACTTAAATATACCAACTCTGAGATTGCACTACAGTGGAGGAAATGGCACAACATGGACGGCCGACCCAGCGATTTCTTTCCCTGGGAAAAAATTTGCTGTTCCGGCCATTCGCTATTTTGCCGGTTCGACACTTAGTGTTTGAAACTAACAGCGTTCAATCATCTGATCATTCGCTGAACTAAAGTAGACCCATCTGAACTATGTGCCAGACAGACTGTTGTAACTTGTATGCCGGCATAAAAAAATAAATTACTGCATTCAAATTTCCAATTGCTCCAAAACACCATCTGGTTAAGTGACTTGCCCACTGTTAGAGTAATAGTTTTTAACTAAATGCAGACATTGTTTACAATCCAATCTTGTAGAGAAGACTGTATCACTGTAATGTGTAACAGTGATTACATAATGGTCACTGAAGATTAGACAGTTCTGATAATCAGTCAAAATAATGCATACTGTATGGCCTGACAAATGTCAACCCCTTCGCAGTTGGTGGAGGCTGTAAAAAAGGTACTGCAAAAATATATTGCTATAATGTAACATGTTTAGTCTATATTATGCAATCCATGCCTGTTAATTAATTAATTCCTTATTTAGTGCAATGAATAAAGCAAAACAATTAAAGACGAATATGATGCAGCAACTTTTGTTCAACAACCCACATGTCATATAAAAATCAGAAATATTACTGCATACGACATATTAATTTTTGGAGCAGGGGGTTACTTGCTTGCAGACTATCTACATCTTATTTTTTTACCTCCCTATGTCTTCTCTGTCATCAAGAATAGTTATCCCCTCTAACATCACTCAGTACAAATCTGACCCACTTGAATGGCTGATAATGCTGTACTGTTGTAGCATTCACCTCCAGAGTCAACGGAGCCGGATTGTGGATAAATCAGGCGCTATGCAGGGTAATGAATTAGGTGCCTGACAGCCATACCAATATCCCATTGTCTGTCTCTCACCAATTACAATAAACACTATTCAATATTTTCTTCTTTACTTTTACAATTATCACAGAGATGTGGATGTCATTTAAAACTTTGATTCCAAATTTTACAGACAAAACACTAACAGCCATTTTCTAAACAAAACAAATCACTCTCACACAGAAAACAGACTTGGCATGAGAAAAAGTAAACTTCTCTTCTCTTAAAACTCACCTTCAGCAAAAATGCATATGGCAATCCATTAAACTACAAAAGACGTGTTGGGATTCATACTCAAATAGCATATAGTGAAACACTAATCAGCAACTATGTGAAGGGTGTAGGAATTCAAAAGACAAATGCATGACTCATTTGCTAGCAACCTCAGACCGGCCACTGGAGACAAGTATCCCTTTTCAGAAGCATCCTACGAGAAATGTTGAGAGAAGTAACTTTGTCAGAATCACAAAGAAGACAAATGAAAGCTGAGGAAATTGATCCCAGTACTACAGGAAGCAGCTCTTTAACAGCTCATAGCCTTATTTATCTGTACTAAGTGCTAGACAAACAGTTGTTGCCCAAACATAGGTTGTTTCACACCTTTGTGCAGGCAGAAAAACAAGGTAAATTAAAGTGCATTCATAGCTAAAAGTATTCATGCTGTCCTATTTATTCACAGCTAAATAATAAACACTCTGTCAACATTCAACAAAAGAAAGAAACTAAGTCTCACATCCAAAGAGACTGTCTTATATGTTGATGCTCCTACTTACTGCAATGAATTTCCTTACTGTACACTATAAGTGGCTAGCAGTCCAGGGGCCATTGAGGAGCCTAGCCCAATGTTCCCATTGCCACAACACTGTCTGGTTGAGTGACTTGCTCAATTGTAAGGAATAAATACAAGGCAAAAGCAGAGATGATATGCAGACTGGTAATTATTGGGAAGGATTAAGTCTGCAGCTATATGTGTTCTGCCTGAACAGCTGGTCAGTTCGTGTGCTGCAAAAGACAGTCCTTAGAAAAAAGACTAAAACATTTGGACTGTTTGTAACTCCTATTTTGGAGAGAATACTGTTGTGCACAAACACTGTAGCAAAAGACAGTCCTCCCAATTTCAGCTCCATAAAGTTTCTCTCATTGGCTTAAAAATCTGAGCCCATGACAGAGCACTGAGAAACAGTTTAGTTCAGCAGCAAGGAGTAATAATTACTTTTTAAAAAGTAGTAGTCAATGTTTCATACCGAGGTGACGAAGTAGTATGTTTTTTTTTTTTTTTTTTTTTTTTATGCCCGAGCTAGGTCCTCACCCCCCAACCATCAGTGGGCCATAGGCAGCTGCTTAGATTGCCTTGTGTTTGATTTACCCTTGATGTGGAGTGAAGGTTTGTGTATAACCTTATAGAGAACCGGAGTAAGAGAAACAATTAGTAAAAACACATCTCAAATACTCAAATTAGGAGTAATAGAAGAGTCACAGAGTGAATGGAGAACACCAGTAGTACTGCTTCCTAAACTTAATGGAACTGTAAGATTCAATGACAATTTTAGGAAACTAAATAACATTTCAAATATTGATGGCTATTCCATGCCCAGACCTGATGAGCTGCTAGACAGAAAAGCAGGACACCTAACAACACTAGAATTGACAAAGGGTCACTGGCAGACATTGCTTTCTCCCTCTGCTAAATCAAAATCAGCTTTTGAAACTAGAGAAGGTTTATTTCCTTACACAGTGCTACATCTGACAGAAAAGTAGTTAGGTAGACTAGTGCCACATCAAACTGAAGATGAGAAACAAACGAAAAAGGAGTTACACTTTAGCAATACCTTGCTACACTTACTGCAACTCATTGCAACTCACATTTTCTTTAGTTTGCATCATTCATTCATTCAGTGCTTCTACCAGCATTTCTACCAAATTGGAATTACAATTGCAACCCCTAATAACTTACACCTGAAGCTGCTACCACTTTCACTGTACCATAACTACAGCTCATCCACTTGTCCAGCAAGGAGCTTCAACTACCTTTCAGAGGCTGTTGGACTGTATACTTAAGCCTCACACATTGTATGCTGCATACTGAGATGTCACGGTTATCTTTTGAAAAGACCGAGCTTCTCATTTAGCAAAGGCGCAGGCTGTGATGCATCCATAAGGCAGGCATACGTGTAATATACTGCCAGCCATGGACCTGGAATGGCTAATAGGAATGCTGATGGCTTGGCACAGTCTTATTATAACCCATCTGTATGAACCAAAATTTATGCTTTATTATGCTATTATTGTTGTGCATGTTTGTTTGTGTGTGTACACGGGCTGGGGGATAATAGTGATATTTATTTGTGTAAAATGGTGAATATGCCTTTAAATGTAACTTAAGCATTTAATTTAACAAGGCAATTATCTGTATTACATATAATAATGGAAACTTATTATCACCTATTTCTGTATAAAAGTCTGTAGCCTGAAACAGGAAAGACAGGCACTGGTTCCTAAATCAGAAATATTATCATAAGATAGAACAGGGGCTCTGTCCATAGATTCATGACTCCTAGAGTTAGATGGTCTAGTCAGGGTCTGTTGAGGATGTGGTCTGAAGGAAGACCAGGCAAAGAGTTTTGCAGTGCAGTGCAGAAAGGAATGCCTAGCTATGACCTTTATTATACAGACTGTCTGTCAGAAGAACTGGGTAGGATTGAGCATGTGTGAAGTATAATCAGTACAACTACCTCTAAGGAATGTGAATCGTGCATACAAAGTGCTGTAAATAGTAGCATACAAAGTGCTGTAAACAGTAGCATACAAAGTGTATATATATATATATATATATATATATATATATATATATATATATATATATATATATATACATATACGATTTGAGCATAACTGGACAGTTCTGACTCAGCTACTATTTTTTCATGTGTTAAATAAACCAGTGTTTTCACATATTTGTGCCTCCAGTGTGTTTTAAGACTTGACAAACTACATATAAATATACAAGTATCGACAGACAAGAGACCAGTGCTGGCATTTCAAAAATTAACAAAAGGAAATTTTACTTAAAAAATCAGAAAAAAGGAAAACAAATAGTTTCCTTTTGTAATTCATTAACCAAATTCCCCACCACAAATTCGAACATATTCCCTGTAAAATCTTACAGATGCATACTAACTCTAACCCTAATCCTAATTCTAACCATGCCCCTGCCATTAACTTCAGCCCATGCACCTCACCTTAGAAAAAATGTACTATAACACTACCAGATCACAAGGCACTCAGACGTACACCATATAGAGAGGTGCACATGTACGACACTAAACCAAGCCCCTTACTTTGGCTTTACTCTAAATCTAACCTGCAAACACTCATACACACATAAACTCCCATCCACTAAGACTAAAACTTTCAGTATATCTGAAAGTTTCATCAGTTAAAATACCAAACCCACACTTATCTTACCCACATACACCCAATTCTCTTTTTTTGACATCTGCAACAATCAATAATGTAAACATTTAATGATTTTCTTCCACTATTCACTCTTTCAATGAAGCTGACATTGGAGGAGGACATTTACAGACAAACAGATAGATAGATGGTAGATAGATAGACACATAGATAGACATATGGATATGGGCATTTGCATCTATCTATATGTATGTGTATACACACACACACACACACACACACACACACACACACACACACACACACACACACACACACACACACGCACACATATATATATATATATATATATATTGCTATAGACACAGTGGTGTGTATAATATGGTGTATGTAGTATATGAGGACCCGTGGAGCCAGCTGCATATATAATGGATGGTGCACACAAGGAGTATCATATGAGGAAAATACAGACCTCTCAGGCAGCCAGGTCAGAGTGATGCAGGTATCCACAGGGATTAATAGGAGGACAGGCTGCTTCTGGTGGTATAGGTTAGTTTCCATCAATAAGGAAGAACGATCCATAGCCTTTACTGACTTTGAAGGATTCTAGGGAAACATATCTCTCAACCTCTTGGAGCAATAAATCTAGACAAAGCCATAAATAAAAGTGGGACAAAGGCCCAAAATAGGGACAATTTTTAAATACTGTTCTTACAAACTTTGAAAGTTGACAGAATAACAGGTTTTGCATTAGCATGATTTTTTTTGATGGGTATGACATCTGAAACTCAAAAGTCTGTCCTTATTTTCTAACTTCAGTCTTTCGTGATGTACCACTAATTTGCCAGAAGAACACAATTTTATGACAGACCAAAAATATGAGGCAAAAATCTGTCAATTCTGTGAAAATCTATACAGTTGAGAAGTATGTAGGGAAGGAGGCTGCAGGTAGCTATGAGTGAAGCGTGAAGGCATCCTGCAGGTCCTTGAGGAGACTTGAAGCTGTGTTTGAGAAGTTTTATCCCGAAAAAAGAATCAAAACTATATCTGGGTAGCTGTTACCCTGACAGAGAAGG
Organism: Protopterus annectens; assembly: GCF_019279795.1. Lineage (NCBI taxonomy): Eukaryota > Metazoa > Chordata > Ceratodontiformes > Protopteridae > Protopterus > Protopterus annectens. Next base: position 682,095,659 of record NC_056727.1, on the reverse strand, counting down.
AAGTTAACCTGCATGTATAAAAAAATCAGTAAGTCTGAGCTTTATTAAGTATTGAACTGCTTTGGAAACCACTTCAGGAGTGAACTAACCAATTGAACTGGACTGAAAGTTTTATTTGCAGTGACTTGCATCTGTGAGAAAGCATGACAGATTTATTTTTATATTATTCTACAAGCTGCAAGAAGACATTATTTTCATTATCCTTGTAAATAAATCTTTGCTTAACAATTGTAGAGTTGCATTGGATGATTGTTTCAGCATGTCTAGTGCTGAAGTAGTGTAACAGAAAGGGTCTGCCTAAGTTAAATGCTTGGTAAGAGTTAGGGACAGGGTGGGCTTTGGCACACATTACTAAGCTGGTGCAAGGGCAAAGCTTAAAGCAGCTTACAGCTAAATATGTAAAGTTGTAAGCAACCTTTGGCAAACCTCGATAACTTCAGGCTTAAATAGTTTTCAGGCTCTGGAAATGAAAACTACACTTCAAACAACTTGTGTGTGTCCATACTATTCTAGAGGTCAACATAAACTTTCATGTAGAAAACTTAATAGATTTAGAGCTGGAGTGTCTTAAGTTTCATTGTAATGTAATTTCATACTGATATTGGTTCAGCATTATCTGATTAATGTTTGTGATTTCTTTTTAATTGCTGTTGACGCTACTTATCTCTCTCACTCTCTAGGTCTCAGTTACATCAGAAAAAAAGTGTTTGTAAAGTACAAGAAAACAGTTATCAAATAAGTAGATGACCAAATATAAAAATATCCAATATGTATTCATGTCAAGGCAGAAAATATAGCAAAACACATGTTTTAAGCTAATTGCATGAGACTCTCCATATTAAATTCCACTTTATCTGTGCACAGTGAGAGGTGCTTCAGCTGAGGAAAAGTTCTCTTAATCCATGCTATCTTAAAACATACTGAAAATCTGCTTGTACTTAGTAACAAAGATATTTGTGTACATCTACATCACTACAGAGAAAGTATAACTAATAAGTGAACTGGAGTCTGGTACCCCATACAACTGTGCTTACACAAAATATACAATTCAGTGACAGACATCAGCTCTATTGACTGTAACTATATCTTCTGTACAAATAAACCAGGTCACATCTGAAAAAGTGTATTCATCTGGCCAGTTAAGTTAACAAAAGTGAGTAAGTAAAAATAAATAGTGCTTTGACAGCCTTTAATGGAATACAATGCTGATGTTATTAAGTAACAGACCACAGAGCTGAAGCTTTGGGTGGTGTTATCGTTTTTCAATAAAAGAATTATCTTTTTGTACATCTACAGCTTAATAAAACCCACCTTGAATGTTTTTGGTATTTATAGTCCAACAGTTTGTATATGCACAAAGGTAATCTGGAAAAAGCACTATTGGGCCTCTATATAAGTATGTTAAGTGCCACTAAATGGTGGTGACTACAAAAAAGTGAAGGGCTGCACAGAAGCACCCATAATACATTAGCCTATATGAAAGATTTTGTTGTTTTGAGGTGAGCGTGAGCCTGCACAAGCTAGTATATGTCACGCACTAATATTTGAGAAAAGTGTCCTTTTGTGGGCACCCTGATTGGTTCTTTATATGGTTGAAAAGGGGAAGGTAGGAAAGCTAGAAATGGTGGACTGAGAAGGCAAGGGTCACATAGAAGGAAAACAATAAGAAAGTTGTGCTGCAGGAGGAAGTAAAGGAGAAGCACCATGTTTTAGGTGGGGGATAGACTCCCTATTTTTTCATATCTTTTACATAAGAAGGAAGTTGGGGAAGGAAGAAAAGAAGATGGTGCAGGCAAAGGCTTAGAGAAGAGTTAAAGAGTAAACAAACATAAAAAAGTCAGGCAAGACAGGAACTCAAACGTGGGCTGACATTGGTGGAGGACACAAGACATACAGATGGCAGACAGACATAAAAGGTAGAGGGTAAAAAAGTGTGTGCACAGTTCTTACCCCAGTTCATTGGATCTCAGTTACCCCCTTACTTGATGGATCTGCAGAGGGGGAACCCCCATGACATGGGGTATATGCCTCTGATGGCATAATGGCTACAGTCACTAAGCAGAGGGTCTTGTTTTCATCATACTGCCTACTTGACAAAATGCCCCACTCACCATTGTTGTTAAACTCAAGAGGTTAGGTACAAACCCTTACATCTCCCAGTGGATAGCCAGCTGACTCATAGACAGGACTGAGGAAGTTAGAATTGGGGAGTCCACCTCTATGAAGAGGCTGGTCACAAGCAGAATCCCTCAGGGATCAGTCCTGGGACCACTCCTTTTTGACATTTAATTCTCTGAAGTCAAGGCTAATGTCAATGGCCTCTGGCTGACTAAATTTACAGATGATTACAAATTAGGAGCTGCCACTGAATCCCCCACCAACTCAAATGTTCTTCAGGAAGGGCTTACACAGACAAATAACTGCTGCCAGAACCATGGACTAAAACTAAATGCAAAGAAATGCTTAATAGTATCTTTCATGGAGGTCATCCACCCCTGGTAGCTATCATATTGACAACACACCCCTAACAGCTGACCCAGTAGCCAGGGACTTGGGGACACACATAGTCAGTAATCTAGCCTTTGACCATCATGTGTCTACAGTACTGAGGAAATCATTCTATGGTGTGCAACTTATAAACAAAGGTATAACATCGAGGTCCAAGGAAGTTATTCTTACACTGTATTTGGCATTCATCAAACTTATCATCGTGTACAATGCCCCCTTTGGTATGCACCTAACCAGGCATATTCGACAATTGCAGCATCCACAGAAGTTCCTCACTAAAATAATACAGGGCATAAGTAATATGTCCTGTGCAGACCACCTCAAAGCCCTATCCCTTTATTCTGTCTCCTACAGGTTATTGAGGGGAGATCTATGCCTGGCATACAAGACATTGTCAGACCTCACTTTGATGGACTTCCTGCATATCCACAAAATAAAAAACATCAGAATTATCTGTTCTAAACACCTTGCCTGTGATATAAATAGGATGTGCTGTTGAGACAGGCATGTATATCAGAGACTACCCCTTCTTTGGAACAGGCTCCCCAGCCATATGAAGCAAAGTTCCTCCCTAACCCAATTCAAATGAGGAACAGGAAATTTATCCCTGATTTGGCACCTATGTCTCCAATGCACACAGGCAGCCTGTAAATGGTTCATCTCCCAAGCCCCTGCTTACACTTATCAAGGATGTGAGAACTTGTCATAGATTTGGGATGCATAGCTAGGCTTAAAAAGGCCCTTGTGGTTATTAGCCAAGTGCACACCTAAGAAGCTATGAACTCACAGGAGGAAGTCTTACATAAATTGATGGTATCGCTTCGCTGTCTGCACAACCACTGCCACTACCAGGATTCAAAGCTTGTGATGTTGGTGGCTTTCCAGGCTGTAATTTACCTGAAACCCACAGAACCAGAGCCACAGCCACGACCTTGTGAAGACATGCACATCGTGCACAGGGAGGTTGTCTGTCTTGCCGGATATGGGATGCTATGAAATTGTAACATTTGGGATTCTGGACATGTATGAAAAGGAACATAAAAGGGAGAAAAACAAAAACTGACAGAGAGAGAGAGTTTAGGAAACATTTATTAAATAGATATTAAGTTGCAGGATATATTATATTATGTTAAAATTTTTCATAATTTATTTATTATTGTTTGACAACTTCCAGAAAGCACATTCTTTAGTACTGACTAACTGCAGATTTTACTAATAGCTCTTTTAATTACTGGTATATTTCTGTTCTGATTCCTACATATGTGTGCATAAATGTTTTTATGATGTTATACAAACCTCCACTTTTTCCCCAAAACAGAAGTGATAATGCATGACTGATGCATTTATTTATGTAATATTATAATTAATTGTTTAATACCCATGGCTGACTTTCGTCAAATGACACAATCTCCACTGAGACTGTGGTCTACTGCATTCTCGCTCATCACCAGCTGTAGAAATAAGAAGAAAAGGGAATGCATAGTTGTTTACCTATGTCATACCTATGGACAGATGTGACAAATACATTCTCCCTTTTTAAGCCTGTTGTCTACCAGAGGTGATACAATAGTCACCTAACTTAACTAAATAATACACGAGAGCTTGCTGACATAATGAAAACTGGTAGCAGTAATGACTGTTTTTCTTCTTCCCTAACAATCTTTCATTTTGTTTTGTAAATCCATTTTAATGTTTTTTTTTGACACATTCAGAGACAGCTGAGGGTCAGGCGAGGAGCGGGAGAAGGGTTAACTATTGCAGCACTGACCTTCATGACAAAGTTGCAGTTCTGTAAAGAATGCTAATGTAAACAATACTCTACAGCTGAGCACTTTCTGTATTATGTTCTGTAATGCTGACCTGTGTTTATGTGAGTTATATATTTCCAATACTTTTATGGCATATCATTATTTGTTAATGATAATTTCAAGTGAATTTTGCAGGATGTAATAAGCTCATCTCAGAAATCCAAAGTCATACACTTGCTACTCCCCCATCCCCACTGTATATTGGGTGTAGTGGCTAGCTGTGGTCAGCCACTTTGTATGTGCATCAACTGTCATGGAACTAGCCAAAAAAACTTACCAAAAGTAGCCATGTATACATGAGTTTTGCCATAACATATGATTTTTACCTAACACTAGGCGGTATAAAAGAATTTAACCTTCATTCAGTTAACATAGTATTCTTTGGTCAACATATGTTAAAACTGGCTCTATATCACATCATCAAATGCTCTAAATGTTGAACGTCTCTTCATTGAACCCTATTTGTTGAAACCTCATCTGTCAAACAATTGTTTCAGTGAAACAGTTTACCATGGTAAGTAAAAAATTGGCCAACCTACCGACTGCAACAAAACAGCATTTTTAAAACCCACCGATAATGTCCCACTGGTTACTTACTGTGGGAAAAGGTTTGCAGAAATAATTGTTTGACAGATGAAGACTTAAACAAACAAGTTTTGATGAAGAGGCATTCAACATTTAGAGCATCTGACAATGTGATACATACGCATTAAAATCCTTATTTGGCAAATGCATTTGTAATGACTTGAAAATATTTATCTGTGTGTGTGTGTGTGTGTGTGTGTGTATATATATATATATATATATATATATATATATATACACACACATATAGATATAGATATTTGTGTATATATATATATATATATATATATATATATATATATATATATATAAATAATTCAGCTGTATAAATCTGTACGTGTGTATGTGTATATATATATATATATATATACACATATAGATATAGATATTTATGTATATATATAAATATCAATAATTCAGCTGTATAAATGTGTATGTGTGTATATATATATATATATATATATATATATATATATATATATATATATATATATATATATATATATATATATATATATATATATATATATATACATATGCATGTATAAAATTAAAAACTTCCAGTTATATATCTCTTAGTAGTCATACAAAGATTTTGTTCATATATTTATAGTTTTTAAAAAAGGAAAAAACTCTACTAGGTTTACATATTTTATAAAACTTTGAATAATTCACATATTTTATGTGTTTTAGAATTTGTTGGTGGTGCACAATGTTTTATTTTATTTTACATATATATTACTATTATATGGTATATACATTAGTACTGTGTGAAATTTTTGGTACTATGTCTTTAAGTGAATAGTGTGATGTCACTACAAGAAAATTTTAAAAAGAGGGCAGTTCCATATTTTACATTTTATTCTGAAGAAGATCTTAACACAACACAAGAACAAAAGCTCTTAAACATTGTTGAATAAAGGTTTATCTTCTGGCTACAGGATGTGCGTGGCAGGTTGGATTTTATTTAGTTGCAGTTTTGTCTGCCATTTCACTAAGTTTACATTATAGGATTGTAAATTGGTTAGAACTAGTGCTCCATACAGTAGGGAGGGCAAATGGTAGGTGTCAGTTAATTTTTGGGGGTGTGCACAGAAAATGTTTGTTTCTGTATCGCATGCCTAGTTTTTGATGGGTTTTCTTGATATTGCTTTGGATGAGGAGGTCAAATTTAAGATTATCATCTGTTATGACTCCTAATAGTTTTGTATGGTGGACTAATTCAATTTCAGTGCCATTTGCTGAAAACATTTTGAGAGATGCTTTGTTAGGGGTGTGAGTTTTTGAGGTAACTATGAGGAGTATGTTTTTTTGGGGGGTTGAGTAGGAGTTGTGCTCTTGTAAGCCAGGTTTCAATGGAGATGACAGCTTGATGAGTGATTTCTTGGAGGTGAGTTAAGGTGTTTGAAGAGCAGATGATGGAAGAGTCATCTGCATATTGAATCAAGGTGCCTGCTCAAGAAGATGATTGATAAAAGTATTGAATAGTAGGGGGCCAAGGATGGATCCTTGTGGACTCCTGTGGAAGTGGGAGGATATGCAGAGATGGATCCTTGCCTTTTTACAGCTTGCTGCCTGTTGGCAAGGTAGACAGAGAGTCATTAAATAGATGGAGATGATAGACCAGGGTGGAAAGTTGATTGAGGAGTTTATTGTAAGAGACCATATTGAAGGCTTTTGATAGATATAGAAATACTGCAGATACAGATTTATTATAGTTATAAGCTTTATTGACAGTGTCTGTAAATGATAATAATGCAGTGGAGGTGCTGTGGTTTGGCCGAAATCCATGTTGTGTGTTACTGATTAGCTTATTTTGTAAGAGATAGTGGAAAAATTGCTGATGTATACATCTTTCAATGATTTTAGTGAAGGTAGATGGGATGGCTATGAGATGGAAATTTGTAATGTTAGTGGAATTGCCTTTTTTTGTAAGGGGATAATATCTGCCATTTTCCACAAGTCACGGACACAGGATTCTGTTATCAGTCTATTAATAATAATGCTGATTAGGTATGCTATTGCATCTGCAGCTAGATTTAGGTATTCAGGGAGAAGGTTGTTAGCTGCAGAGGAACACGTTTTTAGTTTATGCAAAAGCTTTTTCTGAGAGCTATAGAAACTGGTTGAAAGGTAAAGTGGGTGGAGTTGTCTATATGTGTATCGGAGAAGTTGCAATTAGGTGAGTTTTGTGTAAGAAATGTGCTAGGGTCTAAGGCAGGGGAAGTTAGCTGTGTGGAAGGGGCTATATTAGGTGAGTTTGGGGTTAAGTTGGCTCTGCATTCTATAACGTATGTATTGAAATAGCTAGCTGTTTGAAGATGGGGAATGTCTGAGTATGCGCTGGGATCCTTTTTTTGTACCTTGGTTGGTGACAGAAGATATGGCGGAATACAATTTTTAGGGTTGTTTTATAGCTATCTGTAGGTGGGTATAATAAGACTTTTTATCTCTAGTAATTTGTTTCTTGACTTGGTTTCATAGCTGTCCGAATAGTTGCCAATTTTTGTCTTTTTTATTCTTTTCCCGTTAATCCAGGCTTTGTCTCTGTCTTTCATAAGATGTTTGCATTGGTTGGTCAGCCATGGGATGTGGCTGCTTTTAATTCTTTTTGTACAATGCGTGGTTAAGGTGTTAAGAATATTTAAAAATGTTGCATTGAAGTATTCAACTGCATCATTTAAAGTGAGTTTTTTTAGGATGGACCAGTTAACTGCTTTCAAAGCTTCACTGAAAGACTTGGAGAAATTGAAAGGATTACAGGTAGTTTTGTGCTTATGTTCCTTTGTTAGTTTTGTAGTTCTCCTGTGGGTATAAGCTGACAGGTGTTCATTTAGTGTATCAGGGAGGGTACCTGAGGAAGTAAAATTAGATGGTTAAGTCTGGAGGCAATTGAGAAAAAAATGCTAAGGGATTAAAGGGAAGGCATCAAGGGTTGTGAAAAGTTAGAGGGAACACATTCGGGAGAATTCAGAGGCTATGCTAATTATGAAAAAAAACCAACAAGACAGAACCAAACCACAATCATTGCCAACAAGTTGGCCCACAGACAGTGCACAGACCCCACCAACCCAATCAAGTCAAACCCCCCAAAAAACCCCCAGACGACATCCAATGCCCTCAACCAAAGCAAAAACCTCTGACAAAACACCAGCTGCCCCAGCAGCTGCTGCCCCCGAACATCACTGCCTAAGAAGAGGCTACTCCAAACATACATAAACTGTAAAGTCAGAAACCAACTACAGGATATCCACTCAAAGAGTGGCGACAGCAACAGAGCCTTACCCAAGGATCTGTGCCAGTTGGTGTGCCCAGCAGATCCTGGAAACCCCAAGCAATAGGAGAGCAGTGGTCCTGGTTGCTAGCTAAGAATCAGAAGATCATCACATAAATAATAATATTGGGGACCTTGGAACCTGTGGACCCTTGGCCTACAAAAGTTTTTTGGATCCTAACAGAAATATCTTAAATTGGGACGTTGGATCCTTTGAAACCTGCACTTGCTTTATGGGTTGGCTCTTCCATTGCCCCAACTGGCCCCATGAACCTCGGAAAAGCCTTCCACACAATACCCCATATAATAAGTCCACCTATAATACCCAATAAAAGCTATAAACCCCTATATCACTAAGATGGGTTGCAAACTATCAGCCTCACAGATTTGATGGGCTTAACAACTGATCCACCAACAAACCCAAACCATTTACATCACCACACCCACAACAAGGCCAGGCCCAGGGCGTCAGAGTATATATTATATTTTTCAGGCAGGTGCCAACCAGGACTGAAGGACTGACGGTGACAGGATCACCCAGGCGCAGGCCAACATAACCAAGCGCAGCCAACTCTCAGCAGACAACAAGCGCCCTCCAAAACACCTCATACAAATGCCAGCCTGGCTTCAAGTGCCAAAAACCAAAAGTGTATCAGCATTCCTTGCAAAAAACATGCCAAAACAGTCATGCAGTATCCAAGGCAAAGGTTAAGTACCCGTGACAACAGAATAAGTGGTGGGACCCAGAATGACCCATAAGAAGTAGTTAAGAATAATGACAAGTGGGTTGAAAGAATATTTATATTTATAGCCCATAGATCCTAAAGGTCAATGAATAGATTTACTTATAGATCACCTCTCTTATGAATTCCCTCACATCTCCCATCTCATCAGGCAATGCCTGCATTGTGCCTCCTTTACCAAGACCTTACCCAACACCTGCCCACCAAGAGTAAATAAACCTTAAACCAAATACCACCAAAGGGCTCAAACCCAAATAGAACAGGTTAAAGGTGCCTCAAAAGAAAACCCAGCCAGCTCTCAGTAGCATACCGCCGGCTCAGAGAGGTGATCTGTGCCTGACGACAAAGCCATGTCCAACCCTGGATTATGGGACATGCTGCCAAATCAAAATCCCATCCCATGAGACGCCAAATCCGTGACTTGAACCCTCAGCACTGAATAAATAGGACATGCTGTAGGACAGACGCTCCAGGGGACTGCTCCCTTCACTCTGGGAATAAAATCCCCCAGTCCAGGTTACAGGAGTCCCACTGACTCTCTTGAGCAGGAATCTTGATGAGTGGAGTGGATGGGAGATCATGGGTACTTCTGTGTCACTGTTAGACAGAGGGCAGACAGACCATACTAACAAAAAAAAAAGCAACAAAATTAATTTAAAATGGGTGGCGAAAGCCAAACACACTCTGGCTAGGCTTATAAATGCCCTAGGGCAGATTGCCTAGTATGAACCTATGAACCTATGAACCTATGAACCTATGGGTTGGTAACCAGGATCCAGTCCAGGATAGAAGGCTTGGAGTTACTTTCACCATATCTTGTTGGTGTATTAATATGTTGAGTGAATCCGAAGAGGTTCATGCTGTTGATTGCTGAATTTGTGGGTAGACTGCCAGTCAGTGCTACTTCAGCCAGGAGGATAATTTCCTTTGTGATTGTATCTGTCATCTAGGATAGTATGTTTTCAAGTATTGGAATGTTCTGTCCTGGGAGATGTATAGCACAACAATGCATATGCTTTTAACTCTGTTCGGTTTTTGGAATGAAATTCGGATTTCTGATTTTCCAAAATTTGGGATTGTGCCTGTTTAGGGAGTTACTTTGAACATATTTGGGATGATTATAGCTATTCTACCTGCTGTTTCATGTGCTCTACTGACCCTAATAACATTATAACCAGGGGCAGTATATCAGTATCTTTTATTTCACACTTTAGCCATGTTTCTGCTGTGAATAAGATGTCTGGGTTTTGTTGAGCCATCCAGGTATGAAAATCTCTGATTTTCTTGCTTATGCTTCTAATGTTTAGAATGCCTATTTTTAAACATTTAGGATCTATTCTTTGGTTTGGGGTTTGACTGGGACCTGGGCTGGGGTGGATGTCACCACATTGATGCATGGTGGAGAAATATTATTTGTTTATTATGGCATTTTTAGCAGAGTTAGGTAGAAGTATTACCTTGACATTAGGACAGGCATTGTTTAGTGTTTTGGAGTTTCAACAGTAGAATCGAGTTATGGGGAAATAAGCTTGAAGTGATTTTGAATAGCTAGCCTGAAGATGGTTGATAGGTAAGGATTACGTAATGGTTGAGGTGTGCTTAGTTATTATTATTACTGGTGGGGATGTTAGGAATGAGAGGAGGATGATGAATAAGGTGATACAGGACAGAAAGAGCATGGTTAGTGTTGTAAAAATCTTGCCGTGTGGTGAGCTGAGGTAAAGAGCAGTGATAATAGTGTGGAGAATAAGTATGTTTTGATGAGAAGGAAGCAGAGTGAGATTTGAGAAGGAATTTAGAACACAAGTGGGTGTAGATGGTAAAATGAGTCCATTTTGTACTAAATAAAAAACATCTTCTGTATTAAAACAAATGGCACTTTATTTCATAATAAAATAACAAGAGCTTTTGTCCTGTTCAATAGGACTTCTTTAGACTGTATAAACTCACAATTTAACTTCAATAAATACTAGTAAAATCACATCAACAAACGGACTAATTAGTTAATTAATTTTTAACCCTTTCCTTCTAGGATAGGCTGTGAACTATTCTCTATTGTTCAAGCCAGACAGATAGCAGGCATTCAACTTAACCTGCCACAGATACTCTCTCCAACTTAGTTCTTTCTCTGCATTCTTTCATAATTTTCTGTTTGATCAAAAATAAACCTTATACTTACTAGTCTTATAATGCTTACTAAGTGCATTTCTTTTATCTTCTTCTTCTTCTTCTTTCGGCTTTTCCGGGTTAGGGGTCGCCACAGCAGATCAACTGTCCGCTCATGATTGGCAGGGAGTTTTACGGTGTCCAGTTGCCAGCCCAGCGCCCAACCTTCTACAGAAGGCACACAAACACACACACTCACACCTAGGGCCATTCCACCTACTGCATGTCTTTGGGATGTGGGAGGAAGCCGGAGCACCCAGAGGAAACAAGTGCATTTCTTTTATCACATTTTGATATTGCATTCCTGTGCTCATATACTCTTCTATACAGTTCTCTAGTGGTGTAGCATACATAAAAAGAAGTGCAAGAGTTACATGTAACTAAATAAACCAAAACCTTCAATTTGCACATGTATTTGCCCCTAATCTTCACCTTAATATTGTTCACAATAATTTCATCCACCCTATATGTAAATATTGCAGTTATAACATTTATACATACCAGGCTTTTTACATTATGTTTTGGGTAGGCTTAACTTAGATTGAAAATAATTTTTAAAACTCTTACCACTTTTTTGAATGAATAGTGGGTGGTCTCTGACTACTTCCTTTACTTTAGGAAAACTTTTCAAAATTTTCCAGCTGTTTGTTAGCAGATTTTTTAATAGCTTTTTAATCATCACTATTACTAATTTGCATTGATGTACTGTAATCTACATTTTTATGTGTGTTTGGGGTGGTCTTGTCACACTTCCTAAGATCAGAAACTTCTGAAAAATTATGTTTGATCAACCTCACTAGACAGCCTCTACTGATAAATGTATTGCTACAGGCCTACAGGATAGGAAGATAAGTAGAGGATGTAGTGAGGTAGGTAGGCATTGAGGGTAGGGTAGGGGGGTGGAGTGAAGCCTGAGTGTAGGGATGAGTGGAGTAGGTTAACCGATGGTGGAGTAAGTACAAGGAAAATAATCTGTAAAACTGCAGCAAGACAGGAGGTAAGACAAGTCCTGATAATTTTAAAGACAGTAACACAATCTACTAAATTGCTGTTAATATACACACAAGTTAACTGCAACAGGCAGTGACTTAGGCTTGAAATTAAAATATAGTAGCTAGAGAAACAACTGAGATGAGGGGGAGGCCAATCAGCTACATCAATGGAATGCAGTTAATTCCCCTACCCAAACAGATGGTTTACCATCAAATACAACCAGTGAGGTTGAATGTTTATGGATACAAAGACAAGGTCTTTGAACTGTAAATACCTGACTTGAGTCACAGCATTTCATTTTATTGTTAAGGGTTTGTATTGTCTTTCCAGGGAAATTTTACACTGCTCTAATAGATATGCTAAAGTGTTAATTTAGCTTCACCTACAGCAGTGTAAGGTCTGTGGGTATAGATGCAGATTCAATACTACAGTTACAGAACACAGTGATGTCGAAGTGAGGAAAAACATGTAAGTTTTGTTTGATTCTTGGAAACTGCCTTACATAGATTTTAACTGAAGGTATTGTTTCTCCTGTATTTAAGCAATTGGAGGTAAAATTCAACTGTAGAAGTTCCTTTGGTAGTGAGATTATGTTAACCTTTGCAGTAACAGTTGTCATGTTATTAACACAAAGAATATTCAGAAATGAATAGAACACTAGCCAGATTAGTACAATTTATTAAGATCTGCTGGACAGAAGCATATATTTACCATTAAGGTATTTGAGATGTTACTTTCTTACAATCTTAACAAGGGCAGGAGTGAGAAAGTGTAAGGTACCATTTCTTTTTTTTTTAAAACAAGTTTATTGTTTTTAACATACAAGAAAATATCATAAGCCGGCGGAAAACAGTATTCAAGCCGCTGAATCACTTACAAATGCCTTCTACCAGCACCTGCAGGACTGCATGGATAAGGCAATCCCAAGCAAAACAAAGACTCTTTGTACCAAAGGCAAGCGTCCAGTCTGGTGGACCCCAGCCATAAACAAACTCTACAACAAAAGGAGGAAGCTACTACAAGATAGAGCAAAATCCTTAAAAGGTAAGACACCCTTGATCACTATAAGTAAAAAACTAAGAGCTCTCATAAAATAATCCAAAGCAAATTTTGAGAGAAATAGCTAAAGACTCAAAAGACAATCATAAGGCCTTCTTTAGCTATGTTAGAAACCTGGGAGGAAACTCCCAGATATGCTCAGAACTAGTTCAAAATGATGTGAAGATTACTGATCCTACAGACATTGCCAACATACTGGCTGACAGGTTCAGTGCAAACTTCTCCCCTCCCCAAAAGGAGAGATATCTATACCAAGCGATTGCAGCCCCCAAACATCTCCAATGCCCAAGTGAGAACTGCTCTCTCCAAAGCAAAAACACAGCATCCATGGGACCTGATGGTGTCCCGGCTGTGTGCTCCACGAACTCAACGAGGAATTAAACCCACAGCTAGGACAGCTGTTTAATCATAGTCTTACCTCTGGATGCATTACCCAGGGGTGGCGCACTGCAACTGTGGTCCCACTTCACAAAGGCGGTGCCTCCACCGACCCTGGAAATTACCGCCCATTAGCTTGACAAGCCTTATCTGCAAAGCCATGGAGAGAATTATAATGGACCTCATAAATAAAGACATAGGAATTTGCAGACTTTGGATCCATCCCAGTTTGGCTTTGTCAAAGGCAGATCATGCCTTCTAAACTTGGTTGACTTTTTCAAACAGTCACCAAAGCCATTGATGAGGAAAGGCAGTCCATAGAGCCTACCTGGATCTGGCGAAGGCCTACGATAGAATACCCCACTGGGTATCATTGAAAACTCATCAGCTTAAATGTTAACCCATACATCACAAGATGGGTTGCAAACTGGCTGAGTGACAGAACCCACCGGGTCAGTGTTGCTGGCGCCATGTCAGACACAAAGCCTGTCACAAGTCGTATACCCCACGGCTCAGTCCTGGGCCTCTTCTTTTTTTGGCATCTTCTTCCAAGTACAAGCAAACACAGGAGGGTTATAGCTGACAAAGTTTGCAGATGACTGCAAACTGGCGCCATAGTAGAAAACACATCTGACACAGATATCCTTCAGAAGGGTCTCACAGAACGGATAACTGGTGCCAGAGCCATGGCCTAAAGTTAAATGCCAAAAATGCATAGCCATACCTCGGGAAAACAAGGTTACCCCTAGCTACCAAATAGGTGGCAATCCACTGAGCACAGAAGAAGTTATCAGGGACCTGGGGACCCAGGTTGATAGTAGTCTGTCATTCGACACCCATGTAGCTAAAGTAGTTAGGAAGACCTTCTACATTGCCCACCTTATCATGAAGGGATTCTCATCTAGAGCAAGGAGGTCATAGTCTCCCTATACTCATCACTCATCAGACCAATGATTGAGTACAATGCCCCATGGAATATATCTGACCTGACACTTGCAGCACCTGTGGAGGCCACAAAAGTTCCTCACCAAAAGGATAAAGGGTCTCAAACATCTGTCCTATGCTGCCCGACTGGAAGAACTCCAGCTCTATTCAGTCGCCACCGCTTGCTCAGAGGTGACCTTTGCCTAACATACAAGGCCATGTCAAACCCAGATTTGATGAATATGCTGCACCTCAAAAATCTAGATCCGTCAGAGCCACAAGGGCAGGAGACTTAAACCTCGACACGGCTATTAATAGGGCGTGCTGGAGGGATAGATTCATCACCCAAAGACTCCTATGCTGTGGAATAAAATCCCGGTATATGTGAGGCAGAGCACCTCGCTGGCCTTGTTCAAGAGAAATCTTGACCAATGGATGGGAGATCGCAGATATACCCCAGGGATTACCTCAGTGTCACTGCTCGACAGAGGCACAGCAAAATAATGGGTATAGTTCCCCATACTAAAGGGGTGGCGTAAGCCACAAAACTATGGGCTAGGCTTGTAAATGCCCTCGGGCAGATAGCCTAGTATGAACCTATGAACCTATAACAATTTTATACAAGTAATTAAAATATATATGATTATAACATTCAACAAAACAACCAAAGTATTTACAAAGACATCCACTACAATCAGATCAATTAATTAAACTAAAATACCATGTTATTTGAAGTTAAGATTTGTTTAACAAGTTTTGTAAATTATCCCATACAATATAATAAGATGTTTTTCTAGTAGTTCTTAACTTGATTGTATTCAGTTCCATATGGCACACTATATTCATAACATTTTTAAATTCATTGAATGAAGGAGGTGTATCTGAAATCCAATTTCTGGTTATTATTTTTCTAGCCACTGCTAGGATAGACCATAACAAGGGAAGCTTAACCTTTTTAACACTTTGAGGTACAGGTGTGTTGAATAATATAAGAGATTTAGAAATAATAAAATTATCTGTAAAAAGAGCCTTCAAAAATTCATTAATTGACTTCCAATATTCTTTCAATTTTATACAATCATAAAACATATGAGCCCAGTCTGCATTGATTTCTACATTACATCTTTTACATAGATTATCTTTATTATTTATTTTATTCATCATCAAAGGTGTATAAAAGGATCTATGCAAAAATTTCCATGTAAAAAGTCTCTAGACAATGGAGGACGTAGTTTTATAAGCTGATTCCAATATATATTGTTTATCTTGTTGATTTGGTGGATCACTATTAATGGAAATAAAATAATTCCAGTAGGTATCTACACTGTAAAAAGTTTCTTGTCTGATAATTTTATGCATGTATGAAAGCTTACCTTTATCAGAAACTTTATGTTGTAAATTTAATATCAAGTAATCAATCAATGTTGGAACAGATTCTTTAACTGTTATAGACATTAGATCTATTTTGTCAATGAGATGTTGTCTAAAAGTCTGAACCTCTAACCAGCAAGTTTCTCTTAGATCAAATTCTTGTTTTAAGAAGTCTAGATTTTTAACTTTATTATCAGATATCAACTGATACCAGTACTTTAGATCATTATCTGTAGTTAAATGAGTTCCTTCAGAAGTGGATGAAAAAAGCATACCCCGAGTATACATTATAGGGAATATAATAAAATTCCATTCTTTATATTTAGGATGCATGAATATAAAGTTACGATAACTAATAATAATGTTTAATGGGTAACTAACTATATGTTTAGGTGTAATAGGTGAAGTACAAAATTTTTTTAGTAACCATAACATGGAGTTATTCACAATCATATTCTTATGTGTTAAGGAGATTTTCATGAAGTGAATACATATTATCTCCCAGTAATCTTTCCATTTTGCAACATATGACTGATCTATTAATAAAGTAATAACTTTTATAATAGAAGAGATAGTATATAAATTGAAGTCTGGAAAAGAAATACCCCCTTGAGACCAACTATTAGTATGTTTCTTTAAAGCAATCCTAGATCTATTAGGTGCCCATAGGAAATTTAACATTAGTGTATTCAATTTCTTGATAATTATTCTTGTAGGTGGAAGTATTATTGATTGTATTAAGTATAATATCTTGGGGAATATTATCATTTTAATAATTGTTAGTCTCTCTTCCATAGTAAAAAACATTATTCCAGGTATTAAAGAGATTTTGTATATTAAGAAGACAGGTATTATAATTATTATGTATAATAGATTTGATATCTTTAGATAATATTATACCTAAATAAGTTATCTGACCTGAATTGGGTACATATTTAGTAAAATCATTAATGAGAACATTTTTTCGTGTATATATAGGTAGTATTTTAGTTTTTTCTTCATTGAATATTAAACCAGAAATACTTTTAAAATTTATCATTTTATCAAACAGAGACTGCATAGAAGAATTAGATCCTGTTGATGTAACTAGAACATCATCTGCAAAGAGTTGAATTTTAGATGTTGTATTTACATCTATTTCAAATCCCTCTATGTCAGTACTGTTTCTGATCAAATTAGCCCAAGGCTCCATTATTAATGTGAATAATAGTGGAGAGAGTGGACACCCTTGTTTTGTACCTTTAAAATTGGTATTTTTGTGAGACATATGTTCCTATCTTAATATAAGCCAATGTTCCTTTGTATAAATGCTCAATTAGATTTACAAATGCTTCTGAGAAGTTTGTACACTTCAATAAGGTAAACAGATAGTCCCAACTTACTGAATCAAATGCTGAGCTTATATCAAGACTAATAAGAGTTAAATCTTTCTTTTTCCTATTTGCAAAATCAATTAATGTTAGAGTTCTCCTTATATTATCAAAAGTATTTCTATTTACAATGAAGCCTGTTTGATCTATATCTATAATGCCAGGGATGATTGTCTTCAATCTATCAGCAAAAATACTCATAAACATTTTATAATCAACATTAAGTAATGAGATGGGTCGATATGAAGTACATCTAGTTGGATCTTTATTAGGTTTCAAGATTGGCGAAATAAATGTATATTGCCAAGATGGGGGGGTTATTAATTCATTTTGGGCCAAAATAAAAACCTTATGCATTAATGAGTATGTACTTTTAGGAAGGATTTTATATATCTCTGGTATAATACCATCATTACCTGGTGCTTTGATTTAAGCTTGTTTATTTGTGTAACAACCTCTGTATATGAAATACTTTTATCCAATAGTTTAATCTGTTGTTTATTAAGTTTTTTATTCATGTTTGTGGTTATAAATTCCCTTATTTTATCTTTAGGTTCCATGTTAATGTTATTATGATTAATTTTGTGAAAGTGATTTCTAAATTCATCTAGTATTTCTGGTAGACTAGAAACATTCTTCTTTTTCCTTAGAGAAAAGATTTCTTTGATATGATTTTGCTTATTCAACCTTTTTGTTTTGTTTTTAAGTCTATGTAAGTATTTAGGGCCTATTGAATAAGACAAAAACTTGTATTTCTCTAAAGTTATTTTAACTTTATGAGTTAAAATTTCTTTGTATTTCTCATTTAGTTTGTTTATTTCTTCAATGACTTTCTTATCCATAATATTTTCTTTATTATTATGTTTATAAGAATCTAGTTTACTTTGAATATCTAGCAATTCCTTATCCCAAGATTTCCTTTTATTATTATACCATCTGATACTTTGTCCATATAAATATGATTTTAAAGCATCCCAAACATAAACAATGGAGACTTCAGAAGTATTATTTATATCTAGAAAATGTTGTACTTCTGAAAGTATATATTCTTTATAGTCTTTTAATTGAGTTAAGTATGCTGGTATCCTTTTGATCTGAACATTGTGAGTATTTTTTATCATGAACTCAAAAACAATTGAATTATAATCAGATATAGGACAAGAAATGATTTTAGAGTTAATTAATTCTGTTACCATCTGGTTAGAAATAAAGACTCTATCTATTTTTGAATAAGTTTTGTATCTGTTAGAGAAAAATGTATATGGTAATGATTTTGAATCTATCTGATTATTAATATCATTTAAATGATAAGAATTAGCAAAATCCTTTAAATGTTTTGCATTAGATGTAATTTTCCTTTTTCCTATAGTGGTAGTGTCATTTTCATGTAATATACAATTAAAGTCACCAGCTAAAATAATATCTCCTATAGAGAATGATATGATCTTATCAAGATGGTATTTCACTGTATTAATACCAATTCCAGGTATCCAATATATATTGATTAATGTATAAGTCTTCACATTAATTTGTATTGTAACCATACAAAACATTCCTTTATCATCTTGATAAGTCTTAATAGTTTTAGGAATGGGCATACTTTTATTCCATAAAATAGCCACTCCTCTTTTTTTTCTGAGTGTGCTCTGAACTAACCAATACTGTATATTTGTTTGTGACTAGCTTATCAATACCTTTTTTCAAAAGATGTGTTCTTGTAGGAAGACTATCTTATTAGGCTTGCCCTTTTACATGGATTATTCAGTCCATTAATGTTTAAAGAAATTCCTTTTAGAGAAGTCGTTGGCAATTTTAAAACATAGAAAACTTATGATTAAAATAACAATTAACAAAATAAATAATGTTGTACCTCCTCCTTTAGGTGTACCTTTAAATATAGCTGTATTTATTGAGTCTCTTATGGGATTTTGTATAAGATTTAATTTTGTTTGTAGTGACAATGAACTTACAAAGTGTATTGTGGATGTCAGAACTATATTCATACAACAGTGAACAAGAGAAAATAATGTAAGGATTAAACCTTGCACCCAGCCTGGAGTTAAAAACTCCAACTTAAAGTAGTACATACTACTCAAGTTAACCCCTACCCTAAGCAGCAGTACCTCAGCTGCCACCTTATCAATTTAATACTTGTTATATTTAACATAAATTAACAACTTTCAATTAGATTATCTAGTAAGACAAGACTACACATTTATAAAACAACATTATATATACTAAAAGAAACTTTTTTTAAAAAAAACTATTCATACTACTATATACATCTATTTAATATAATACATTTATATTCAAGTAGCATTCAAATAAACTTGATATTAGAAACCAAGAAGAGAGAGAGAAATAAAAGATGTGAGAGAGGAAGAGAGAGTGAAAGAGAGAGAGAGAGAGAGAAAAAAAAAAGGAAGGGCATATATACACATTAATTTATTAAAAATTTGTAAAAATAAGTTCTAATATTCAATTAAATCAATAACTTTGGCTAATATGGTTCATACATTATATATATTAAGATGTATCTATATTCTATCATGTAAATGCAGTTAACAACTTCCAAAAAGACTTTAAATTACTTGTATCAGAGCTTATTTTTCTCATAGTTATTATTGTCAGTAGAATAAAATATTATATTTATAGGTATTGCTATAAATCATACTGCATAGTTAAGCAAGATCTCAAAAACACTTGCTTTATTGTGAAGAAAGCCATCTGTATTTTGTATATCTAAACTGCTGCTTTAAAATATGTCAGATGACAACTTCTTCCAGAATAGAGTCATAAAGTTATTTGTGCCTGTCAATTATATAAATCAAATGAATCATAGCATTGTATATGTTTAAATCATAAGTTTTTTACATATATTAATAAGCTGCAGTCAAATAAACTTTCAAAAACACTTGTATAAATGTTTCACTTTCTATGCCTTCTAAAAAATCACATTTGCTTACTATGAGAAACTGCATCATTTAAAATCATTATAACTTACTTATTTTATAAACTATAACATAAATAACTAAGTAATTATATAAAATAACTCACATTTAAATGATAAAGAGTTCATTTTCCATCACATAGTCGCATTTGCAGCAGTTCTACTTCCTGGTTGTGTGTTCTTCATGAATCTGTGATGTGTCAGTGTGAATTCAGGGGTCAAAGTTCAAATTGACTGCTTTCAGCTTCTCTGCGTGAATTCTGAGTGTTGAAGCTTTTAAAACAACTCGAGGACACTG
Source organism: Protopterus annectens (assembly GCF_019279795.1). NCBI lineage: Eukaryota > Metazoa > Chordata > Ceratodontiformes > Protopteridae > Protopterus > Protopterus annectens. Next base: position 682,075,232 of record NC_056727.1, on the reverse strand, counting down.
TTCACGAGGTAACTCACATCCCAAATTGTCTCCTTTATGATTTTGGCGGGAATTTTGTTAAAAACAAGTGACTAACATTCATTTAGCAGTATAAGTGAAGCTAAACATAGCAAAACCTTCGCAAAGTATTTTACAAGTTATTACAGCCTCTATGAAAGTGAAACTAAGCTCAAAGTTATTAATATGTGATAAAACAGATTATTTTTGCCCCAAATCAATTTTTATACAAATCTTATTATTTACTGTACCTGTATGATCAAAAGAATGTCAATATATTAATATGAAAGAGAATAAAGAGAAAGAACAGAGAAAAGAAAAAGAGGAAACAGGAAATAAGAAAGAGCAAAGCAAAGATAAAAAAATATAAAAGGAAGCTATAAAAAGTATTTACAGTGGAATATTACTTGCTGTTTATATTAATAAAGATGAACATGAAATATACTATTTACTGTTATTTAGTTCTAATTATTATTAATTAAAGCATGACATATTATTTGTGAATGAGCATAAGCAATATAATCAAGAAAGTATAATCAGCATTAGCATTTAAACAGCATATAAACTTTTTACAAGGAATAAATAAATTATCATTCTATTTATCATATTCTCATCACATTTCTCTCCCTGCCCTCCCCAGCCCATTACCCACTGCATAATCTAAATAGAATGTTATTGTTTAAAATAAAAAAAGAAGAGAAGGAAGAGAAAAAAAAAAAGAAAGAAGAAAAAAAATGTATCAAATAACTGACCTTAATTCTCTTTGTCAGAAAGAGAAGCATATTGAATGATAACTTGTTATTAGTTCCTCAGATATTTTGACTGATTATGAGACAGAACAGCTCTTTGTACCCAGAAAATAACTTTGATTAAATCTTTTTCAGGATATTTGTGGCTTTCTGAAAATGTAGCAACTATATTTAAAAAAATTAATAATGAATAAAATTAAAGTGAGAGAAAAAAAACAAAAGAACATGTCATTTATTTTTTAGTCTCTTCTTCTTCTCTGAAGCCTTCCACGAAGTTTCAGTTGCCAACCTCTTTAATGAAGGACTAGCCCATTCCATTTCCTCTATTTTATCCAGAATCTTATTTTTTTTTGATAAACAAAAATGCAGAGTCTAAGTCATCAAAAATTTTAGGACCATCAGGAAGGAAAATTTTTAGCTTGGCAGGAAACAGAAGGTAGGTTTTAAACTGTGCTTTTTTGAGCTCCTTTATTAATGGCAGAAAGACTTTTCTTTTAGTTATTACCAAGGAAGAATAGTCATTATCAAAACGCACAGTTGTCTCATTAATTTTAACAGGAGCTTTAGCCCAAGCAGATTTAAGAACCATCTCTTTATCAAAAGATGATAGAAATCTAACTATAACAGATCTAGGATAGTTTTTGTTAGAGTTAGTATTAGCTATAGATCTATGAGCTCTTTCGATGCCAAAAGAGAATGCTTCTGGTAAGTCTAAAGTTTTAGGGAGCCATGTTGTTAAAAAAGAAGTAATATTGTTACCTTCAATATTTTGTGGCAGTCCAAAAATCCTAATGTTATTGCGCCTAGATCTATTTTCCAGGTCATCAAGCTTTGTTTGTAGATGTGTATTTTGTTTCAGCAGAAACTCAATGTTGATTTCCTCTTCTTGGATTCTATTTTCCATGTCATTTACAGCCTCTTCTATGCCTGTCATCTGGATCCTCTGTTGTTGCAAGTCTATATGTAACAAGTCTATTTGTTTTGTAGTTTTTTTCTATGAAGGTATCAATTTTAGTATCCAGTTTATCCATCTTAGCAGTAAGTTGCTGGATTGTAGTTATCAGAGACTGAAGTTCTTTCTTGATGCTGGACTCTTGAGAATTTGTCTTACTGGAACTCATTTCAAACAGGTAGTCTGACAGGAAAATTTCCAAAGTGATTTCTGACAGGGATATTGTTAAAATTTCCTTTCTTTTTTAGATATAGTTCAAGAACTATATAAAACAAACATATTTAGAAAGAAAATTATTCAAAAATTATTTTTTTAAGTAATTAATTCCTGTCAGTGCAGTTAACTTGGAGCTGAAGAAATCTGCTGCTATCCTGTGTTCATCCTTGGCCACGCCGTAAGGTACCATTTCTGATAGCAGTGTAAATGCATTTTGTACTTTATGGCCTTTAATTGATAAGGATTACAGAGAAGTAGAGAAGCAGCTTAAATGAATGATCAGGTTATGATAATACTACATAGATAATTACAGGTTGCAATGAGCTACTGATGACAATTGAATCCAGAGCTTATCTAAACAATCCTATCTTGGCTTGTAATTTATTGATCTTTAGTATTAAAATGAGGTGCGACTACATGCGATGTAAATGAATTCCAGCTTTTGTGTGATTTTCATAACTTGTACTGTCAGAGCAACAACTTTACTGTACTTAATTTAATATTTAATTGTATATTGCTTGTGTGATTTTTCTCACAGAAGTTAATTTAAATTATCTTTGAATTATGTGATAACTGATTTTGATTACTTTTTTAGAATATTTTATGCATTTGCAGCAGAATATGTATTCCTTAAATGAGTATGCCATTAATGATTTGCTAAAGCACAAATATCTTGTACAGTGTAATAAATGCTATGTATATTTAAAGATAACCCCTGAAAACACTGGTGATCTGTGCTCCTTATGTCAAAAGTTGGATGATTTGCCCACTATTATTAGTAGTAAATCTTGATGTACTGGTCATGATTACACTTGTGCGATTGGCACAGCTTGGAGAAGTGTTATTGCACATATTAATGATTAGACTGATGACATAAATAATGTTAGGCAACAAGCAAATAGAACACATTTAGGAAAGGAAGTGTATCTTGTCTGGAAAGATAACTCAACCCCTATAAAAAAGATAATGCCACTGACAACTTTGTTATTCTGGATACAAGCATTTAGCAGTCTGAGGTTTCAGAGAGTATAGAAAGAAATAAAAAAGAAAGAAAGGAAGACATTCACAACAAATAACAAGGAAGAAAAAACTGATAAATATCTGTAAAGCAAAGAGAATACATACTAAAACAGGTATTGCTTTGTTATGTAATGCACAGATTACAGATAATGATAACATTTTTCTATCAGAAAACATTCAGTCTTCAAAAAAGGCATATATATTTTTTCCAAATGAGAAGGTAGAAAAAAAGGCAAGGGCAAGTGAAATGGAAGAAATCAAAACTGAATGTGGAAGATTTGAAGAAAATGACTATAAGGAAAAATAGGAGAAAGGCAAACGTTGACAACATGGCTCAAGCTATGGATGTACAAAGCCAGTTGGATGAGAATTATATGCTTGCAAATGTAATATGCAATGCAAACAGTGGGATTAATAAGACTAATGGTGATGAAGATCATTCCTTTGCAACATTGGTAGAGCAGATATTTTTGAATTAGAAGTTGAAGATTCTTCAGATCTGGTCAGAAAACATATTCTTGTAATAGAAGCTTCAGTTATTGGAGGACCTGATACTTACATTAGCAGAGAAGATAATGAACCTCAAATAGTGTTATGCTTGCCAGGAGCAAGACTAGAGGATGTGAGGCAGTCCTTAGAAAGACAATGTAAGTACGGATCTGTTTTTATTCATGTGGATACAAATTATCTTATCCTCAAGGACTCTCTGACTGTTAGAAGGGAACTTATAGCCCTCTTAAATAGTATAGCTTGTATCAGTGTTAAGACATATTTTTCACAAATCACATAAAGAAACGAGAGTCAAATCACTGTGAATGAAATATTTTTGGAGTAAATACCTACATGAATAAATGTCCCATTTTAAAATTGAAATCTGTAGAGCATACGGGCCTAATTTTGGGCACATGTGTTCCAACAGGATGGGGTGTGCTTGTCAAAATTGGAGAAGATCATTTTTGCAGCAGATATTTTCCAATATTTGACAAACACAAAGCAGGATATTTGCCAGGTCAAAAATGTAACATTTCACAGATGGCAAGATTTGATGCCTCTCTAATGGTTGCTAATGTTAGGAGCATTAATAATAAAGCATTTTTATTGGAAAATGTGCTATGTTCCCACAAGATTAGTGTTGTTATTGTTTGTGAAATATGGTTAAAGAGCAATGACTGGAAACCAGTCCTATCAGGGTACAAAGGTTCTGACTATAACAGACATTCTAACAAAAAATCATGTGGGGTATTATGAGAGAGATTTAAGATAGTTATGAGACCTGTGATTATTGCATTAATAATATAATAATACTATACTAATCTAACACTACAGATTGTGTAACTGTGACGATAAACACAACCCTAGAGCACATAACAATTGTTGGAATGTATAGACCACCAAAGTCAAATACTGATGACCTGGAGGAATTCATGCATTTCTTGCATGAAACACGGGAGAGAAGATGACTAGTGGCTGGGGACTTGAATTTACCAAAACAGACTGGAATAACATTGAATCAACAACATAGGTATGCTAAGGAAAAGCAATTGCTTCAGACTGTAAAAAAAAAAAACAAGATACTTGATTAAGGTGAGAGACAAAAAATATATATATAAAAAATGGAAAAGAGGTCAAACTACAACTTTAATAACTGAAATAAATAATCTGGCCAACAAATTAAGCACAGTGTGAGACAAGATCAAGAAAAATTTGAAGAAAATGTATATAAAAATATTGAGAATAATAGGAAACCATTCTACAAGTACATCAGATATGGAAGGAATAAAAACATACAAATTGATAAACTGTGTGTAGATTCTAAAACGTATTCTCAGACACAACAGATCACAGATATCTTTACAAAATCTTATGTACAACAGTTTGGTTCCAGAAAGGGGGGTAGTAAGTTGTCCAAGTGATATCCATGGAACCTCAGATACTGAAATCAAATAAGATTATACTGTAAAAGAACTGTGCAAACTAGATCCAAACAAAGAATAGGATAGAGATGGAATTAGTAATAATGACCTGAAAACACTTCAGCATAAATGTACATTACTATTATATTGATTATTTACTAGGTTGTATAAATATGGGGAGATTTCTCAAGATTTAGAGCATGTACTTATTAAACCTGTCTTTAAGGTAAAGGGGAGTAGGACACATGTAGAGTCATACAGAATTTTAAGCCTACTTTCATGTTGTGGAAAAGTAATGGAGAAGGTAATGTTGGTTAAGTTATTGTCAGAACTGGTAAGACTGGGACATCAAAACATATATTAGAATGTATATGCTGAAAATAGATATATTACCACCTGCAACATGATGCTCTATAACAATATAATAACAGCTATGAATGCAACATTTTGTTGTGATGTACTTTATATAGATTTAGCTTCAGTATTTGACATGGTCACACATAAAACACTGATCAATAAATTAGTACAACTAGGTATTGATGTACTCTTGATAAGATGGATAGTTGCATGTCTTACAAATAAGACATGGCAAGTATCATACTGCAATTGGACAAGTGGAATTCTTGGTTACAGTCAGGGTGTCCCTCAAGGCCCTGTTCTAGGCCCATACCTAGTTTAGATTTTATCTTTCAGATCTATCTTTTTCATCTGAGGTGTTCTACAATCTGTCTGCAGATGACTTGAAATTGGGTAAACTGATTACATGTGTTACAGATATGACATGTCTGCAAAAGAAGTTGACTAAATTAACCATTTGGGCACATGGTATAGTTTCCTGTGTTGCCCATATCCTTACTTGGATAGGAGGAAGCTTCTCTGTTCACCAGTGAGAGTGGGGAGCTTTGAGCAGCCTATCTGTCCCTGGAGGAGTGGTCTCAGCCCTGAAACTAGTAGCTTATTGGCCGTTTTGGGTCAATTCCTATCTCTCTCAGTTTCCCTGCTTTAAAACCCGCATTTGCGCAGTTTTGCACGATTTTGCGAATAGAGCAGCATCGGACAGTGCTGCTTAAATGGGTTTAAACTATTCCCGGCTCCACAAAGTCTGCTCTTCACTTTTTCCCTTAGAACTGTTCTAAATCTCAAAGTAAGCACTCTATTTTCATTGTAAAGCCCTGCAGTTGCTCGTATAAGTAATTTTATAAGTAAGCACTAATAAACTAAAGCACTACACCCTCTTATACTCCCTTAAAGTACTTGGATCCTTATTGGCCCTTTTTGATCAGTCAAAAAGTAGTTCCTTATACTATTCTGGCATGTCCAAAAGTCATTTTCGGGTTTACTCTCCAGTCCAGCTGGTGAATCTGGGAATCTTGAGGCAATGTTACAACTGCCCTATGTACACAGACCACCCTCTCCTTCTCCCAACAAGCTCAAATATATGTGAGAGATGCAACTATATAGCCAAACTGGATGCTAAGCTCTCTCAACCCAGTACTGGCGCAGTCAGTCAGGCAGAGAAGGTAACCACACTCACCACAAATCCTGACTCACATAGACCTATCGCAACAGCAAACCAAACACATAAACACATAAAAACATACTCGGAGGCTCTAAATAAAAATCTTCCCAAGCAGCAGAGACCTCCAAAGCAGACATCCAAGCAACCGCTACCCCACACCAATACCCACGTATCACATACCTACATGAAAAAAGTCAGTGTGCCACACAGTTACAGCCCTTAAGGCTAAACAACACACCTAATACACTTGTAATAGGTGACTTTATTGTCAGACACACTGACGTCCCGCTCACCAGGCTGAACACGGAGAAGGTCACTGTAAGCTGCCTGTTAGGTGCCAGGATCCGCCACATAACACAAGCACTCAGGTCACTCCAAAGCAAGTACAAATATGACTCCGTCATTGTCCATGCTGGTGTGTATGACCTGAGACGTACCTCCCTGGACTACATGAAAAGAGACATAGAGGAGCTCTCTGATCATGTAGCCCAGGCCGGTATGACCCTGACCTTGAGTAGCATCTTACCCTCACCAAGAATGATGCCACAGTATAAAGACAAAATGATCAATTTTAACAATTGGCTAAAGTATTGGTGTCATTCAAAGGAGATCCAGTGTCTGTCAGCCTGGGATGATATGCTCGACAAGCCACGTTGCTTTGCTAGGGATGGCTTGCACCTGTCACCCCTGGGCTTTCGAATATTGGCTAAGGCTCTTGCCACCCCCATAGTGCCTTTTTTAGGCAAGGCTCAAAAGACAAACCCACCTCTATAGACAACAAAAGGAAAAAGAAACTAAGGGTAATGCTGCTCAATGCCAAAAGTCTAAACCTCAAGATGCATGCACTCGAGGCTGTCCTCAGTATGGAGAATATCGATATCTGTGCAGTAACAGAAACCTGGTTCAAGGCTCCCGAGAGCACCCCAGCACTGCAAGGTTATACCTCATACCATGCTTTTCGGCCCCAAAACTCGGACAGAACCACAAAAGGAGGGGGAGTATCCATATTCAGCAAATATACACACACCTCCAGGTTAGTGGCACTGCACGAAGCATCAGAGACCATCCATGTGCAACTAACAGTGGGCAAAACTGCCTTTCAGTTTGTAACCTGCTACAGACCACCCTCCCAAACTCAGGAACCCCACTCAGCTTTCCTGAGAACACTGGAGAATATGAAGATCTCTCCAAACACCATCATACTGGGTGACTTCAACTACCCAAACATAAACTGGGATCACTACTCAAGCCCCAACACCCTCGCCCAACGCTTCCTAGAATTTATAAACTCAAATGCTATGGAACAACTGGTCACCACTCCCACAAGAGGGGAAAACATATTGGACCTGATCATCACCAACATGGGGACTCTATGTTCCATACCAGAGGTATACCCCTCATTGGTTAGATCTGACCATAAATTAATCTCACTGGAAATCCATATCCCGTCCCCACTCCCAGCCAAGGAAACCACGGTGAAGAACTTCTCAAAAGCAAACTTCACACTTCGCAAAACTGAGGTGGAATCCTTCAAAGCCCCCGGGCCAGTGGAAAATACAGCCCAAATCGCAGAATCCTTTACAAACGCATTCTATGGACACCTACAGGAATGCATGGATCATGCTATCCCAAATAAAACCAAAAGGCAGGAGACCTGTCTGGTGGACCCCAGCCATAAATCAGCTATACAACAGAAGGAGGAAGCTACTACATAATTGAGCAAAATCCCAAAAAGGGAAGGCATCTCTGATCAGTACTAGCAAGAAACTATGATCCCTCATAAAATTATCTAAGGCCGGCTTTGAAAGAAAAATTGCACAAGACGCTAAAGATAATCACAAGGCCTTCTTTAGTTATGTCAGGAACCTGGGTGGCAACTCCCAGATATGCTCTGAGTTAGTGCAAAATGACAAAAAATACACTGAACCCACAGACATTGCCAACATCCTGGCAGACAGGTTCAGTGCAAACTTCTCCCCCCTTCCCCCCAAAAGAGCAAATGTCTATCCCAACAGAGTGTAGCCTCCCTGACATCACAGATGCACAGGTGAGAGCTGCCCTCTCCAAAGCAAAAAACACAGCATCAATGGGACTGGACGGTGTCCCGGGCTGTGTCTTACATGAGCTCCAAGAAGAACTGAACCCTCACATAAAGTCACTGTTCAATCTCAGCCTTACTACAGGATATGTACCCAAGGAATGGCGTACAGCAACAGTGGTCCCACAATGGACCCCGGAAACTATCATCCTATAAGCCTGACTAGCCTGGTCTGCAAAGCTATGGAGTGTATCATCATGGAACTTATAAACAAAGACACTGGGAACCTCCAAACACTGGATCCTACCCAATTTGGCTTTGTTAAGGGCAGATTTTGCCTCTTGAACCTGGTCGACTTCTTTGAAACAGTCACCAAGGCCATAGATGAAGGGAAGATAGTCCACACAGCCTACCTGGACCTCGCAAAAGCCTTTGACACAATACCCCACTCGGGCATCATAAATAAGCTCACCAGCTTAAATATCAACCCCTATGTCACAAGATGGGTTGCAAACTGGCTCAGGGATAGAACCCACATGGTCAGAATTGCAGGTGCCATGTCAGACTGTAAACCAGTTACAAGTGGTGTCCCACAAGGCTAAGTCCTGAGACCTCTCTTGTTCGGTATATATTTCTCTGAGGTTCAGGCTAACATGGGAGGACTATGGCTGACCAAGTTCGTAGATGACTGCAAACTGGGTGCCATAATCGACTTGCAGACTGGCACAAGCATCCTCCAAAAGGGTCTCACAGAGACAGATAACTGGTGCCAGAGCCATGGCCTAAAACTAAATGCCAAAAAGTGCATAGTCATCCCCTTTGGGCAAAACAAAGTGCCCACAAATTACCACATAGATGGTAATCCATTAAGTATGAAAGAAGTAATTAGGGATTTGGGGACCCAAGTAGATAGCAATCTCTCCTTTGACAATCACGTTGCCAAAGTGGTTAGAAAGACCTTCTATATAGCCCACCTTATCACGAAAGGGTTCACATCTAGATCAAGAGAGGTCATTGTGCCCCTCTACTCATCACTCATCAGGCCCATAATTGAATACAATGCCCCATTTGGGATGTACCTTACCCGACACCTGCAGCAACTGGAAAGACCCCAAAAGTACCTCACCAAGAGGGTCAAGGGACTCAAACAGATGCCCTATGCAGTTAGGCTAAAGAAACTCCAGCTCTACTCAGTTGCTTACTGCCTACTCAGAGGTGATCTGTGCCTGACATATAAAGCCATGTCCAAACCAGAATTAATGGACATGCTCCACCTCAGGAAATCCAAATCCCTTAGTGCTACATGCTCCAGGGACTTAAACCTCAGCACAGAAATAAATAGGACATGCTGGAGGGACAGATTCATATTCCAGAGGCTCCCCTCACTCTGGAACAAAATCCCAATCCATGTTAGGCAAAGCCCCTCAATGACCCTCTTCAAGAGAAATCTTGACGAGTGGATGGCAGATCGTAGGTTTTCCGCTGGGATCTTCTGTGTCCCTACTAGACAGAGGCACAGTAAACTAACCTTTAAAGGGCTATCCTCTGTGACCTACTATACAGAGGCACAGTCAACTAATCTAAAATGGTGGTGAAAGCCAAACATAATCTGGCTAGGCTTATAAATGCCCTAGGGCAGAAAGCCTAGTATCAACCTATGAACCTATGAGAATAATGTGCTGATAAATGCACCAAAAACTAACCATAGCGGATTTAGGAGACATAAACTGAAAGGTGAATATTTAATACAGCACATAGTGATTGAAACTGTAGACTCATTTAAGCACCTGGATATATGTGTAGATTCAGCTTTGAGTTTTTCTAATCATATCAACCAATTGTTTAATGATTGCTGTAGAACTATCTGTTGTATAAAAAGTTTTATAAAGTCTAGAAAATCAGAAATTATGATGTTATTGTTTGTTAGTTCAATTAAACCCAGACTTGAGCATGGAATAATAATATGGAAAACTTATAAGAAAACAAGTATGGATAAACTGGAAAGAGTACTGTGAAAATATACGAAGCATCCATGGATGTGAAAATTTAAGTTATTATGAAAGATTAAAATATCTGAACTTGTATAGTGTCTCATATACATATTTAAAAGGAGACCTTATTCAAATATACAGGGCATTTAAAGACAACTACCTCTGAGAGTGTTTGGGGGTAATCAAAAAGTAATAGAGAATCATCTGACAACCTATGTAGAAGATTCTGTAGGAATGAGAAGTGTACTAATTGCCTGTCCGAGAGAGCAGCTGTTGCATGGAATAGACTATCAAATTACATTAAAGCAACACTAGTTTAGATGTTTTTAAGAACAGCCGGAACACTTATGGGAACAGATGTTTTGGTATATTGGCAGGCTAGAAGGGCATTAATGCCTGTGCTTGAAATATCTGTATGCATGTATGCATAATTAAAATAACAGTCAATAAATGTACTGTAGGTGTCATGTGCATGAGTCTGATTTAATTGTGGGCCACAATTACTGCTTTTAAGTTAAAACATCCTGCAGTAACAGGGTTCAAGACAATGGAAACACAACGTTACTCCTGAAGAAAACCACTTTCTAATGGATGCTCTAAGGACATATGGGAAATGTCAGTTTGGGAAAGGAGCGATCAAACAGGCACATAGAGCTAGGACATAGAATCAAGTAGTGTCTGGCATCAGTGTTGCAGGAGGAAGGAACTGTGCATTGATACAGTATAGAAAAAGAGCAAATGACCTAGCAGAATGCACAAGGAACACATCTAGACAGAACGCAATTGGCTTCACCAGCACTGATGGGGTTCCTTCCACAGTCCAACCATTAACACCTGATGAGGAATACCTTGTCTCCATAAGGGATGATGACTAGGATGCAGATGATGATACCACAGAAGTGACGCGAGCACTAGTACATTTAGACCACTGCATCAGGCACAGTCTCACAGTCTGAAAGGTTAGTGCATACATGATGGCAATATTTCATGCTGCCATATACTGCCCAGGATAGCTGTTTACATATAACCTACTACATTTTCCATCACAAGCTGCCCCATCTGCATCAGGCATGCAGGGAATTGCACACTGTTTACATAAGTATCTGTATCATTTGTTTACATATACATTTTTGTTGTTGTCAAAGGTCTCAACATGTCATCACTTATTCCTTCACAAGCTTAGCACCATAACCAAACATTTCTATTGTGCCAGCAGAGCAGACTGAACCTGAGAATACAGTGTCAATCAACAATAATGCCATAACTCACACATTTGTGACACAGCCTGAGGGCAGTTCGACCCTGTCAGTTGCAAAGTGTACTGGCAGGACCCCCACCCAACAGCAGGTACATAACTCCAAAAGCACTGACACAGGCTCAAACAATCAACAGAATGAGGACATAACATTGCAACTGTAAAGGGGGACACCACATAGCTTAACACCAATCTCTTGTGAACAAGAACACATTCAAGAAGAAGCTTCCATTTTAGGGTTAGCTGTACTCCCTGTTACACCTGTGCATAGGGGTGCCAGGTGAAGGCATGTCTCACAGCTAGCTCTGCAGACCCTCAAGACCTTGACTGCCAAGTAGCAGGTATACCATGACATTTTTCAAGTGCATACCACTGCCACAAAGAGTCGGGTATAGATGTTTAGAGTATTGCAGAGTATAAGTGAAGAATTTCCTCATTACATGGAAGTGGTGGAGGCCAGCAACAATGCCACAATTATCTACATACACAGTATGATGACACACAGCATCCATGTCCACTCCATGCACACACTAGCAAAGACTTAAACTCACATAAGAAGCACAGCTGGATGTAGCTAGGGTCAGACAAGACCACACCCCATATGATTCTCAAGGTAATGCTACAAGGACTATGGGTGAAATAACACAAAAGAAGGCAGGCAAGAACTCATCAGCCTTACAGATAATGTAGTAGAAACTTACAGTCAAGGTCTTGGTCCTGCAGCACTGTCAGATCACTGTCTAGAAGTTCCCCTGCATCCAGTAGATCATGGCATCACAGTCACTCTGCACCAAGCTGTCAAGCCAGCACTTACACTCAAGTATTAGCAGCATCACATACACACTTTCATTAGGGGACATTGTGCATGACATCTTAGGTATATAATAATACTGCAGACTGCAAGGATAAAACTCATACAACCTTTACTTTCACACATGGATATAACTGCCTAACTATTTATAGCATGTGGAAAACAGTGATAATACTATGCAAAATGAAACAAACTAAAAACATATGGGGGCTTTTAATTTGGTTCTGCAATGTATCACTTCAAATAGTACTCTGTGAGTTCTGCAGAGGAACTGTACAAGTAGGCCCATGCATTTGCTACTGTGATAAATCCTGCCAGTCAAACTAGCACTGTTGCCACTTCACTCTCAGCACTGCACATATGATAACTACTTACTACTCCTAATGACACACAGGATTGGCATCAATGAAAGAACTAACTAATCTAATATGCAGTCTCACTGGAGCAAATTCCAGAGAAACATGGTCAACATTATATATGCAAAACATCTTATGATTTAGGTGGAAATCAATGTTCAGTAAAGCAAAGAAGTAGTACTCACCCTGTAGTACTCACTCTGCAGTACTTATCCCATAGTACTCACTCTGTAATGCTCATCCAGTAGTCACTTTGCAGACAAATGAATAAGTTCAATATTATATCTAAGAGACAGTAAAAGAACAGTAGAACACACAGGAAAGACAACATACAACTTTGCTGACATAATGCACTGAACTATTCATAATCTCTCAAGTGAAAAATTTCTCCTCCACTTGCGATAATACACATTCCTTTATGTTACTAATTGCAACACAGCCTAAAAAAGTGAAGATATTGAACAGTCCTGCTCCATCCCTGTTACACCTGAAAAGTACTTCTGAAAGACTTTTTATGAGTATTAAACTTAAATGAGTCCTTAGACTGCTCTTTATACCTTTAGCATTAACCGTACACCTCACAGCTGACAGATAGACATCAGAGTGGATATATAACAAGTAAAACAAATTGAGCAAATAATTCATTGTGTAGAAAAAATATTTCTTTAAATAATGAAACTGTCTGATGTACAATTACAGTAGGCCATGCACCAAAAAAGCATAGTCCATGGGTAACACTGTATGCATCAAGTTTAATCTATCTGATATTACAGTAAAGGTACCACTACCTGCATATCATGACCCATAGTGGTAGACTATATACCTCTTCTTTGCCTGCACAGCTGTATACCATGCACAAGCCTACTTCATGTATCCCATGATGCTGTCATTGGCTGGTCTCCATCTCTGTTGATACTGGTGGAAGGAATGATAGCAGGAACTGCAGTGTCATCATTTGACAGTTGGCTATGAGTCTGATGCATAATCATATTGTACAGAATGCAACATTGTGGTAACATCTTGCATGTAGTAATGGGGTCATAGTGGAAAGCACTCCCAGACTCATTCACACAATGGAAAGGAGCTTCCAGTTGACCAAACACTTGCTCAATGACACTCTGTGTCTGAGATGGGGTGGTGATGAAGCATTCCTCAGCATTTTCCCTAAGACAGATATCATCAGCCAGGGTTTGAATGGGCAGCCTGCATCCCTGGAAAATAAAAAAGGGGAAAAACATAACAAAAGAAGAAGAAGAGATCTAGTACTAACTCTTATATATTCCAAATTATGCATAAAGAAATGACTATGACTAGAAAAGTTAACACTAAACAACAAGATGGCCAGAGTCTATATCATTTCATTGAACTATGTCTTCAGCAAAGGTTGGCCTAATGGTTAAGGTATTTGCCTTACAAACACAAGGTGCAGGGTTTGATTCTCGCAGGGGGTAACTGGCTAGGCTTAAAATGGCTTGAAAGGGCAGGTCGCCTAGTACTAACCTATGAATACCTTTTCATCAATCCCTTTTGAGCAGAATACCTTTTCATTGAATGCTCTATATGTCAAATTTTATTTACTCAAACTGTTTTTGTTGGCCATCTTCAAACTATATGATATTTGACATCACTGATGGAAACCAGAACCCATTGAACGGTAAAGTTTATGCTTAAAAAATTTAATATGAGCTTGTTAATTTAATTTATTTTATGAAATAAAAACATGTGTTTTAATAATACTATTCTATATTTGTTTTATTTGAAATAATAGTCTTTTTTAATTACTGAAACCGGAACCCTTTGGATGGTAAAGTTTATGCTTAAAACATTAAATATGACCTTGTTAATTTAATTTATCTTATGAAATAAAAACATAATATGTTTTTAATTATGCTCTTTTATATATGTTTTAATTTGTATGCAAACTTGTACATATATGGGGTAAGACATACATGCTAATGAGAGAGTAAGTCTTTCTACAATTGTAAGCTATGGCTTAAACACCGAGTAATGAACCAGGAGTAACAGGGAACCTGTACGATAAAGTAAAATTGCAGAGACATAAGGAGATGCTACATATAGATGGATATGTATGTAACTTTGAAAAGAAGGTAAAAGAACAGAAATATTGGTGTTGTTGTCTAAAAATCTCTGCTAGCTGTAAAGGTAGAGTGGTAACAAAGTGTGTAGTTGATATGAAGCAGCTATTAAAATCGGCTGCTCATAATCATGCTTCTAACCCCTCTGAGGTAGAGGGATGTATGGCTTGCACTTTACTGAAAGAAAGAGCAACTTCATTGAGAGATACTCCTGCAATTGTAGTTGATGTGATAGCTACTACCTCCATGTAGAGTACCATCTCTTTACCAAGTAAAAGGTCAGCAAGTAAATAGAGTTAGGGATAAAAAAATTGTCAGTAAATCGATATGGGATAGTAATCTAAGTAAAGCTTGCATGAGTCATTGTGAATTAAAAGATGGACAATTTGTACAAAAATGTAACGTGAAGTTGCATAGTAACTTACATGTACTATTAGTTTCTACTAAAGAGAATTTAATGGATTTATGTGTATCTCCTATTTTGTTTATGGACAGCATATGCTTAACAAAAGAGAGGCTGTGTAGGTGACTTCCACGGTGGTGCAGCGATAGCGTTTTTGCCTCACAGCAAGAGGTTCTCCTGTTCGATGCTCGGGTTGGGAGTGCTTTCTGTGTGTAGTCTGCATGTCCTCCCCGCAGTCGAGTGGGAGTTCGAAAGACATGCGTTGAATCAGTATGCCTTCATTGAAGGTTGGGCATCGGGCTGGCAACTTGACACCATAAAAATCAACTGCCAATCATTAGCGGACTGGATTTCTGCTGTGGCAACCCTTAACCGGGAAAAGCCGAAAGACAAACAACAGCACGGGTTAGTGAGTTATGGAAACAATAGGGAAGTGCCTACCATTACTGTACTGCTTGATGACTAAAACATCATTCAAAGCTTACAGCTTTATGTGGGAATGTAAATTTGACTTGATTGCTATGTTTGAACTAGAATCAGGGGCGGCTCGTGGCATAGGGCTGCCGGACTGCAGCCCCCTCAAAAATAAGAAAAGAAAGAAAAATAAGAAAGAAAACTGAAAAATAAAAAAAAATATTTTTTTCAAAATTCGCGGACTTCGCGCATGCGCATAGACCGAGTCCCGACTACTGTCGGTCTATGCGCATGCTCAAGGCAGTCCGGCCATCCCCATAGGGGGACACAAGGAGACGTCTGTGCACTTTTACAGTGCACAGACTCGCCAGGATTATGGGTCGCGTCCGGACTGCAAGAGGAGCAGCAGGGACTCGGGACAGAGCATCTCGTCGGGAAGGAGCATTGGGATCTCGCGGGTCTTCAGTATTGCGCGGGAAGGATGTACGTTAGCTGGATGTATTCAGGTAAGGTGCCTTTTAATTTACAATGTTTATTTGTGTGTGTATGGTGCTTGTGCTTTACTGGAGTTTGTGTATGGTGCTTGTGCTTTACTGGAGTTTGTGTATGGTGCTTGTGCTTTACTGAGTTTGTGTATGGTGCTTGTGCTTTACTGAGTTTGTGTATGGTGCTTGTGCTTTACTGAGTTTGTGTATGGTGCTTGTGCTTTACTGAGTTTGTGTATGGTGCTTGTGCTTTACTGAGTTTGTGTATGGTGCTTGTGCTTTACTGAGTTTGTGTATGGTGCTTGTGCTTTACTGAGTTTGTGTGTGTGTGTGTGTGTGTGTGTGTGTGTGTGTGTGTGTGTGTGTGTGTGAAAGGTGTGGTAGGGAATGCCTCAGGCTTGAACCCTGTACCCTGTATGCAGGTGTTAAAGACTTGAGTTCCCTACCCACCACCATTTGTAAAAAAATTTCAGATTTTTGCCTCATATTCGATCTGATCTGTTCCTCATAATATCTGTGGTTTGTAAATGTTGCAATGTTTGATATTTGATGGTGTAGTAGTAGTATTGTTGCCTCACAGCTGCAGGTTCTTGTGTTTGATTCTTGGCTGGGGTTCCTTCTTTGTGGGGTCTGTATCTTCTCCCTGTGTTTGTGTGGGTTTGCTTTTGTGTCCTCCCATGTTACAAAGACATGTCTGCATTATTTCTTCCTGGGCCTCTGCTGAAAATTGTTTATTTGTTCCAAGTCAGACTGTCCTGATTTAAAAAATGTTAAATAAAATTGACAGGCATTTGAATTTCAGACTTGAGGGTTTCTGAATGTTTAATTCCTTGCATATTTGATGGTGCAGTGGTAGTATTGTTGTCTCACAGCTATAGGTTTTCTGGTTTGATTCTTGGTTGGGGTGGCTTCTGTGTGGAGTGTGCATCTCCTGCCTGTGTTTGTGTGGATTTGCTCTGGTGCCCTGCCATTTTACAAAGATGTGTCTGCAGTTTTAATCCCTGCGTCTCTGCTGAAAATTGTTTTTGTTCTGTCCGCAGTAAAATTGACAGGCATTTGAATTTCAGACTTCAGGTTTCTGAATGTTTAATTCCTTGTATAATTGATGGTGCAGTGATAGTATTGTTACCTCACAACTATAGGTTTTCTGGTTTGATTCTTGGTTGGGGTGGCTTCTGTCTGCATCTCCTCCCTGTATTTGTGTGGATTTGCTCTGGTGCCCTGCCATTTTACAAAGACGTGTCTGCAGTATTAATCCCTCGTCTCTGCTGAAAATTGTTTTGTTCTGTCCGCAGTAAAATTGACAGGCATTTGAATTTCAGACTTCAGGTTTCTGAATGTTTAATTCCTTGCATAATTGATGGTGCAGTGATAGTATTGTTGCCACACAGCTATAGGTTTTCTGGTTTGATTCTTGGTTGGGGTGGCTTCTGTCTGCATCTCCTCCCTGTATTTGTGTGGATTTGCTCTGGTGCCCTGCCATTTTACAAAGACGTGTCTGCAGTATTGTCTCTGCTGAAAATTGTTTTTGTTCTGTCCGCAGTAAAATTGACAGGCATTTGAATTTCAGACTTCAGGTTTCTGAATGTTTAATTCCTTGCATAATTGAAGGTGTGGTGGTAGTATTGTTGCCTCACAGCTATAGGTTTTCTGGTTTGATTCTTGGTTGGGGTGGCTTCTGTGTGGAGTGTGCATCTCCTGCCTGTGTTTGTGTGGATTTGCTCTGGTGCCCTGCCATTTTACAAAGATGTGTCTGCAGTTTTAATCCCTGCGTCTCTGCTGAAAATTGTTTTTGTTCTGTCCGCAGTAAAATTGACCGGCATTTGAATTTCCAACTTCATGTTCTTCAGAATACATAGTAGCACAACCTTTTTTTTTTTTTAGCAATTTTCGAAGTTTATAAGATGAATATTTTAAATTTGTCCCTATTTTTGGGACTGTATTCCCCATTATTGGCTTGTCCAGGTTTTTGTGCTAAGGTTGACAGCTATGGCAAGAACTGAATTCACTGAATATGTTTGAGGGCTGTATTCCCTCATTACTGGGTTTGTCCAGGTGTTTTGTACTAAGAGGTTGACAGCTATGGTGAGAACTGAATTCACTAAATGATAGCCATTTAAGTTTCAGTCTTCCTCTTTTTTTACAAAGCAGCTGATGTGGCGTAGTGGTATGTTACTCTGACTGTTTTTTGCTCAGGGACCTTGGCAGTAAAATATATGGTGGCAACACAACATTTTATTCTAGCAACTTTCCAAGATTATACAAGCAATGTTTAATGTGTCCCTGTTTTTGGGCTTTGACCCCCAATACATTTTGGCTTTTTCCAGTTTTCTTGAGCTGCGAAGTTGAGATGCAGTTGAGTATTGAGTAGATTTTACAAGGAACTGAGAGCTGCAGGAAAATAGAAGTTTAGTGCTTTGCCAAGTTAATACTATAGCACAACAGGCTGTGTACTTGCTTTTGATGCAGAAGGTTGTGGGTTCTATGCCCACAAGGGGTAGATGCTGCCGTACTGAGAATGTTCTCCTTGGTGAAGATACTAACTATGAGTTCGTTATCAGTTTGCCATCCATTTCCTCTTGCAATATTATTACTAGCTTATCATTTTTTTAATGTAATATAGACAATTTATTCCTGCGGGGCAACAGACACTTTATTTTTCGATGAAACCATGAAATATAAAGGTGATTGCTAGCAGCAACCACTTCATTAGTTACAGATTTCTTTAATGTGGAATTATTTAGATGACTGACTTCAGAGATTGTGCATATTTACTGATAATGGACTGTAGAATTGTGCATATTTACTGATAAAGGTGGACTGTAGAATTGTGCATATTTGCTGATAATGGTGGACTGTGGAATTGTGCATATTTACTAATAATGGTGGACTGTGGAATTGTGTATATTTACTAATAATGGTGGACTGTGGAAGTCTGAGTAGACTTTTTATGATAAATGTTCTCAACTGGGCAGTTTTGCCATTATGGGTGCATATGGTTTGTTTCATTGCTTACTGGAAAAATGTTCAAAACAAATTTAAAACATCCTGTAACAAGTGTACTGTATTGTACAAGGAATATAATTTTAGTACAATGAGGAAGGTGTATCAAAGAGCACATGTATGTTTCATATGCAAGGAGCCTATGATTCGAAAACAGCCCAAAATTAATCTTTATCTGCCACTGGCAAAATGTATTTTCTTTGAATGTGGGTTTCAATGCTGTTTCAATGAATGTGAGTTTCAAGGGCAGAGAAGTTTTAATGCTAAGTTTTCATTGTGAGACTGCATTGCTTTGTTTAACAGATGACTTAGTGTTTGTGCTGTAAAATACAAAATAAAACTTTCAAATGAAGTCCAACTCATCATAGAAGTAAAGCAGTATGCACATTAGTGTTTATGGTAAATGGAGTGAAATAGCCAAGTATAATGGTTCATTGGAATGGCTGCAGAGGCTCCATTCAACCATTATTTTGTCAGAGCCGGAAGGGCAGCAAACTCAGACAGGCCCAGCTGAACTATACCTCCCAACTGTCCAGATTTTCAAAGAATGAATAGATTTTGCTTCTTATTTTTGGTTTGTTCATAAAATTTGTAGTTTTAATTCCTAAATGATTTGCCAGAAGTCACTCTAAGTTTCAGACTTCATAACCTTCAGAAAAATGCATGTTAAAGTAAGAGCTGTTCTATCAACTGTCTCAATTTATACAAGAGCAATTTTAGTACTGTTTATATGTGCCCCAATATATTTGGCCTTGTTCAGATTTACTGCATTAACAGGTTGAGAGGTACATGCAAATAAATTGCTTTATAGAATTAGGCATAGCCAACCTCTCAACTGTCCCCAATTTTTGGCTCAAAATGTTGCTCTTCCCCTTATAATCCCTCCATAAAATAGCAATTTTGGAAGAAAACATGGAGGGTTTACAATTAAGAAATAACTGTAATAATCAAAGTTATAGATTACTTGAAATGCATGTAGATTCTTTTATATTTTGTCAGCTGCTCAAGGTAGCAGTACTAATATTAAAGTGTCCCTTCTTTGACAGGTAGCAGCTGTATTGTGCGTCTATTTTATATTTTTGCATCACGTTTTTGTCCATTTTTCATAAAATTGTGTTTTGGCAAATTAGTGACATCACTAAAGACTGAAGTTAGAAAATGACAGACATTTGAGTTTCAGATTTTATACCCTTCAGAAAATTCATACTAATGCAAGACCTATTCTATTATCTTTCTAAGTTTATTAGAGCAATATTTAAAATTGTCCTTATTGTTGGGCCTTTGTCCCACTTCTGTGTATGGCTTTGTCCAGATTTCTTGCTCTTGAGGTTGAGAGGTATGACAAATGTGTCAGGGCCATCACAGTCAGCCAGTGAGATTTCAAATTGTGACATGCTTGTTGCACCCCACTCCCCATGTAGTGACTCTGGATGTGTCCAAGCAAGGCAAGGAGTAGTTGTATCTACCTTGGATGGGGAGGACACACTGCATAAGTACTACAGTGGCTTTTCATCTGTCCTTGATTTTGCAGAATGGTCTGGTTTCTGTCATATTTTTGTACTGTTGATTTATGCTTATTACTCAAAGTGCCTGTTGCTCTGTGTTTTTAAGTAGCAATGCTTTAATGACCATAAGGTAAGCTTGTCTGAGATCGTAAGATGCAAGTAAGCTTTAATAAGCATACTGTTAAAGAATTGCCAACATTGAAAGCCTTTCTGTTGTTGCCATGCAGAGAATACTTGACTAGATAATGTATAAGCCTTGGGTATTAAAGGACAGGATTCCATTATTTTAAAAAGCTCATTACACTTGTTGGAGACTTCCAGTCTTCTCTACAGACTTTACCCGTAAACTAAACAGAATGCCAATCATGTGTGGTCCATAACCTGTACAGTAATCCTTTAAGCAATGTATCTTGAGCTTGTTTCTTGCTTGCTTTTCATTTTTTACTTTTATCATGTTTTCCCCATGAAACAAGTTGTCGGGCAGCAGGTCTTTTTTGGATAAGAAACATTTTTACAAGTGGGGGCATCACATAGATTTCTACTTTCAGCATGTTACTTGGTACTTTAATAAAGCTGAATATATTATAATTAGGACTGCAGTGCAAGGAGAAGTGGTTTGAGTTGAGTGCTTCTGGTTTTTCTTATACTTGATTTTGACTGGCATTCCAGTAATGTATTTAAAAAGTAATTTATTTTTTCATGCCTCACAACCTTTTGTTTCCATCTAGATATTAAGTAAGCTGTCATGCAGCCAATGCATTGAAATATTTTTATTCTTCTACGCTTATTTTGTCTTGATTGGACTTTCATAATGATGGTTTGCCACCCAGGGCAGCGTATTTAATTAAAGTTAGTTTTTTGTGGTTTTGTGCATAGCTCCTCCCCTTTCTGGTTGACCACACACCCCTTGACCCCACCCATTCAGCTGTCTCCTGCAGCCCCCCTGTGATTTGAAGTCACCAGCCGCCACTGACTAGAATGTAGTGTGAAGTATTTACTGTGTGATTTTGAATTTGCTGCTATTAAAGGCATTAATGCCAACTTTACAGATGTTTCTTGTAAGAGTTGCCTGTTTCACTTGTCTCAAAATGTATGGGTTAAACTTCAAGGATTACATTTGACTTCTTTATATGGGATAAATGTCCAGTTCCAGATTTCTGTAAAGAAATTAATAACATTATCATTTTTATCAGAATGTAAAGTGATGCCTGCATATTTTGAGTTGATTAAAACATTCCCTGTGGAAGGAAAAGCTCTACTACACTACTTTTCAGGAACATATTTACTTGGATGTCACAATAAACAGTACACTCAGAAATTTGTCCCTTCAAGATTCCCTCCTATGTCTCCTTTAAGCTTTTGGAATGTGTCATGCTTAAATGAATTGTGGTTACCAAGAACTCAAAATTATGTGAAAGGCTGGCATAAGACAATACATTGTATTCTTAGTAGAAGAATGTCTGACACTCCCAGAGTAGTGTCTATTGTGGTTAGAGAGCAGAATAGAGTGAATGAACTGCACTTACAGTTTTTAACAGGCTGTCCGGGATCTCCAAAAAAAAAAAAAAAAAGGAAAAATATTGTAAGGCAACATCTTTTGCAAAATATCATCCAAAACAGAGCAGAGTATGACACCCAAACTTTCCTGAAAGCAATAGCAATCGCCTTAAAGGTTTAATACAGTAATAGTTAAAGGTTGTAAACACAGTAGTATGTTTGTTTTAAGAATCACTTCTATGTTGGAGGAAGATATGTTTCAACTGAAAGTTAACACTTTATTCTTTAGCTTATTTTTAAAGCTCTGTTTTTTGTTTATGAGTTAATGCTCATCACTCGTAAATACACAAATTTTATAAGTAAATTAATGTTTCTTTCCTGAGTCACTGATGGCTTGGAGTAGTACATGAAGTAAATTGGAGCAGTCCATGAATAAAATAAGAATTACTACAAAAACCTTTGAACATGCTTTGCAGATGTTATTATTTCATGAATTACATTGGAGCAGTGCAGGAATTAGATGAGAATAAATGCAAAACTTTTGCATGTGCTTAACAGATGTTATAATTTAATGAATTACCTTTGATCACTCGTGTTTATTTTAAATCTGTAAATAAAGAAGTTATCTCCTTTGGAACAAACCTATAATCAATTAACAATACAGCATTCTTTTGCATGTCTTGAATGGACTAATCATCTTTTATGAGTTGATGGCGATCGCTTGTCTTTATGTAATCTTTCTTAATGAATTTCAGTCTTTTGTTGGGGACTCAGTTCTGCATTTAAGCAATAATTGAATACATTACAAATGAGTACAAGATTATGTTGCACTCCATGAATAAATTATTAATATTTTATGAGTTGATGGTGAACGCTCATTTTTCCTTTAAAAGTGTATCCACAGCATATGCTGTTTACAGGGTGTTGGCCAACAACAAATTTTCATCTAAAAGGAATTCAACAAATAGACCATTTGCTAAATAGTTATTTTGCTCAAAAAAGTTCAACAAAAAGGTATTCAATTAAGATATATTTCAAGCAAATGATATAGACCTGATGGCGATGGCACAGTGACCCTGTGTGACATATATCAGAATCACAGGTACTTCCAGGATGCTGGGCTCATACACTGGTGATGCAACCACATGCATCATACACTAGCTGGTAGTTAATGGAATGTTAGCCCTTCCTGTTCCGGTATCATTCCTCCCATGGTCCAGGTGGGGTCCTAATGGCAATATGGGTGCAATCTATCTCACCAAACATATCAGGGAAAAAGTGGCATCCAGTAGAAGACACTCATGTTTCTGGCTTGGTCCTGAGGTGACATTGGCAAATAAATATATTGATGCACACATGCCACGCATATGTTCAGGAATCCCTGAAGTATCCTCAAGGCAGAAGCCTGAGAAATACTGAACATGTTCCCAGTTTGTCTCTGGAAGGTTTCCATGCCAAGTATAATCAGAGCTATACATACTCTGGCATCCATAGTTACAGGAAGACCACGTATTTCCTAGTCCTCATCTGTGGGTCATACAAACTCACCAAAGCCCTTACTATATCCCTGTCTACTCTAAATTTTTAAAGGCATTCCCAGTCAGCAAAATTAAATGTCAGTTTTTACCAAAATCTGTAAGTTTTTGGCAGGGAGCACTGCTAGTTACCTGCAGTTTTAGCATGGCTGAGTCAAGCAAAATGAGAAATAGCCAGCCTGACACAGCAAGCATATTCACTTATTGCAAAGTAAGTAGAAAAGGATGACTTTGCCTTTTATAAAACATGTGTGCATGCTGCAGAGGCACATAAACAGCAACTATAAATTACAAACATGACTGAAATTATTTCATTTACATAAGTTTATTGTACAAACTTAGGACATTCATCATTTACATCTTATTACTGTCTCAGCTGCATAAGCTTTTCTTAAACTGAATAAACTGTCCAAGCCTAAGTGCAGTGTGCCTCTATTAATCACACAGAAGCTGCACTTTGTCACAGGCTGCACAAAAGCTCACTATGCTTCAGTGCAATAAATATAAAAATCACCTAATAGACAGTAACCAAATTCTGATTTCCTATTTGTGGATTAAAAAATCCTAAACAAAATGTCATAAATAATGATATTAAGTTATGTACAGTAATATAACAGTGTTTTATACTGCAGACTGACAATAATGAATTTTCTTTCAAAATGATATATAACAAAATATACCCCGTATTTTCATGTATAATCAACAAGTCTATGAAATAACTATTTTACCACCACAAAAACTGTGTCAGTGACATTTCGTATTCTTACTCCAAGACTCACTTCCCAGTTATAGCATATATCTTGGGATGGCTTTACTCCCTTAGCAAATATTCCTATGTATTACCTTTTTAGCCAAAAACAAACAAATAAATAAGGGCTACTTAATGATTTTTCTTTTCTCAGAACTTCCTCCACTCTTGGTATCAGATACTTTTCAGTCACCCTCCAGCTACACTCCTGTTTACGTACCATCAGTCTGTCAGATGAAAAATGTGTTTTCCTTTTCTGAAGTTCCCCATAATCCATTGGCTTATTTTTGTTACACTTTGTTTACTGGTTTAGTTCCTGTAGACCAGCTGTGTTTTTCTGACTAGGGAGAATTTGGCCATGGTATTGGGAGCTTCCTCTGTTCTTTGGAAAAGAGGACATGAGGCATTCTCTGAAACAGCTAGATGGAAGTAGGAATTCAAAGATGGAGACTGTAGCAGAAATGGAGAGAGGAGCAGGAGAAATACTGAAGAAAGGAGAACAAGAAGAAATAACTGTTACAGGTTTGGAAATTACAGGACTGGAGACACAAGTGTTGGTAGAGTTGATGAACCAGGCAGAGCCAAAGGAAGGAGAGGAAGTGCAGTGGTGTGCCATGGTAGAGAGAATATTACCGGAGGATGAATCTGAGAAATTGGGAACAGAAACAACAGCTGGTGCATAGAAAACAATGCAGCTATTCTTGGCTGGTGGAGTAGCTATTAACCAGGTTTATCTCTGTAACAGAGTTTTTTGTTACAAGAAGAAAGAAGTTATGCAGATGCACCAAGGCAAGGAAGAATGGAAGAAGTAATTGAGAGGAGACAAAGATTTGCAGATTTTCAACAACCACAGAGAAGATGACTAGAGGTAAGAATAAAAAGTAAAAGTGATGGCTGTATGAGCAGGTACGGCATTATGGGTACTATTATTTTGTCATCAGGGTCTGACATTAAAGACATAAGAGCAATAATTCATTTAGGAGCTAAGGATTTTTGAGAAGTGACATTTGCAAACTTTAACTTGCTGATAAAAATTACAGCTGAGACTGAAAGAAAGAAATACAGTAGCACCATGGTAAGACTTTTTGTTTCAGGGCTTAGGACTAAAACTAAAATAAAATGAATGTGCAGTTTAAGACTTCAGATATGAATGAGTATGAGGTAAAACTGTTTTTTGTTTACTTATGAAGTAAAGTATGTGAAGCTAAAAAAATATGAAATGAAAGAAATGTATGCACTGGGGGAATGGGGAGTGTGGGTAACAATGGATGTGAAGGATGGGAAAATTCAACACATTTCACATACAATGCCAACCTAAAGCATGTGATTTCTGTGAGGATGAAAATCATTTAGTACTTACCAGAAGTTAATGCATCTGAAAGAAAGGGGTGGATTGGAATTACCTGATTTCAATCTATATTATGACATAATATGTGCAAGCCGGATTATACAAGTTGCTATTTATAATTCCAAGAGTAAAGAGTGGTATCCAGGATGGATCAAACTATGTTATAACTATATCAAAAACAGTAAATTAATACCAAAGCCCTTCCTTTCTTAAATCAAGAAAGCTTAAAGGATAAAAATGTTCTCTTCTCCTTAAAACATAGAATAATAAGGTTTCAGAAATTGTTGACAGTTTTAAATCTAACACATACTTATATCCTCTTGCAACCATTACATCTGAACCTAAATCTCAGATTAAATAGATGTTAAATCTGAACAACAAGTGGATCATTAAGGAATGTAAAGTTTGGGATATTTACATAGTAAAAAGTCTTTAGAAGACATAAAGAATGTTCTCAACCTTCCAAAAGGATACATCATAATGTTAATGCAAATCAGAAAACTGTGTACTTCAATATTCAGTGACTTTGAAGCTAACAAAAAAAGACCTAAATACATATATTACATTATGGAACTTACTAACCTTAAAGAAAAAGATGCTAACACTTGTAAGTTAATAGTATCTCTTAAATACAAATCATCATTACTGTATTCACTTGACTGATAAGATCAAAGAATGCTCTGAAAAACAAAAATATAATTATATTGCAGTAACACTAAAATGAATCCCTTTCAAAAACTCATATATACTCAATTAATGATAACCGCTTACTTCACCTCAGTAATACTTAACTTCAGTTGGAGGTCTTTCCAAACTTTCTGTGCTGTAACTCACAAATAGTAGATTTACTCACTATCATCTGGAGTGGCAAATGCACTTATAAATTATGGCGCTCATTGAGAGTTAGACTAGACAAGATGGGATATCAGAAATCCACATTATCATGGGAATTTGCAATTTTGCATATTACCTCTCAAAAATGAACCAGGTTTAACCTACACATTCTAATTACTATCTTCTGTCTAGTGAAATTATGTATTACCCAGAACTGACTAAATTGAACCAAACCATCATGGGAGGGTTTCAGATATATGGCAATAAAGTATATATCAGCACATAAGTGTATAACGAATAAACAAATGAAGCGTTCTTATTTCCTAAAATACGAGAGTCTCCTAGATCATATTTTGAAAGATCAGCCGAATGTGGAATGACAAATTATTGTGATTGCTAAATGAATAAGGGCACAAAAGCACTCACTCTCATGAGCTTTGTGTCACCTCTGTTCTATATATGTATCCATATTGAAACAGTATGTTAACTGTGACGCAATATTAATTATAAAAATACTGTCTGTAGCACTGTTTTGTACATAGTGTATATAGGATTTTATCAGTGTATTTTCATTGTAAAACTGAAACTTCTCTTGATATATGATGTACCTATGTCTGAATCCTTCCTATAAAATGACGATTGTATTGTATCTTGCATAATGACTGGATCTTGTAACATACATACAATACAAGAGAAGTAGAAAAATAAAAATATTTGAAAAAAAAGAAAGAAAATCATTTTGTACAAGACTGAAACAATAAAGGTTCAGCCAATGTGAGGCGAAGGGACATACAACAAGAACAGAAAATGTAAGCTTTTATGTAAAAAATTAAAAGAATTCAGAGACTTCTGGTTTGACTGTCTCACATTAGAAAAGCAAAGAGTAGTTGTTTGTCTTTTCCCGGTTAGGGGTCACCACAGCGGAACTCCAGTCCGCTAACGAATGGCAGTAGATTTTTATGATGCTGAGTTGCCAGCCCACACGCCCATTCAAGCATGTCTTTCGAATGCCATTCCACCGCAGGGAGGACATGCAGACTCCACACAGAAGGCACTCCAGCTGAGAATTGAACAGGAGAACCTCTTGCTGTGAGGCAACAAAGCTACTGCTGCACCACCGCAGCTTAGAAAAGCAAAGAGTAGATGAAGAGGAAAACAAAGAAGAAAGTTGAACAGTAAAAGATATTACTAAAGAAGATGTTAAAAGAGAAGCTGGTATGTGGAAGGGGATACTGACAAAAGATTAATCAATGACCAAGTAGTTAGAGAAGAAATAGTTCAAATCAATGCTATTAATACAAAGGAAGAAACAGATTTGCAATTTTAGAAAGTGAAGAAGAAAAATGGAGACAGGAGAAGAACAAGATAGTGAAAAATTGTTTGGTGTGACACTTATAAGAGTAAAAAGAAAAATAATATCCGGAAAAAAAAACACAAAAAGAAAAGGAAAATGACGATTTAGGAATTTTAGCATTAAATGCAAATAGCATTAGAAATGCTACAAAAGGTCTGGTGGTGGTGGTAGGCTGGCATAACAAAATAAAAATAGACTTTTTTGCTTGTTTGATACCTGATAAAACAAAGAAGAAAAAAGGAAAAG
The DNA here is from genome assembly GCF_019279795.1 of Protopterus annectens. Classification (NCBI taxonomy): domain Eukaryota; kingdom Metazoa; phylum Chordata; order Ceratodontiformes; family Protopteridae; genus Protopterus; species Protopterus annectens. The sequence continues at coordinate 682,046,947 of NC_056727.1, read as the reverse complement.
AAAACAGGCAGTGGGCGAAGGGAATGGCAAATTGTTTATTCAGTAGGAAATGAGACGTTCTGAAATATTAATTTTTTTTTAAAAAATAAGAATTTTAGATGTAACAACAGTAGTACCAGGAAGAGTAGTGATATACAGCAGTGTATATGATTAATACTGATGTATGTGTATAATAATATAACAAAGAGAAAGTAGTTGTTTGATGAAATGCATTTATTTATTTTGAATTTGTTAACCAGGGTAGGTTCATAGGTTCGTACTAGGCTATTGGCCTAGGGCCTATATAAGCCTAGCCAAACAGTACCCTGGCTTTTGTCCCGAAAGAAAATTATTTTCCTGTGCCCCTGTCAAGCAGAGCCACAGAAGTGATCCCCAGAGTGAATTTCCTATCGCCCATCCAATCATCAAGATTTTTCTTGAAGAGTGCTAATGAGGAGCTTTGTTTGATATAGATAGGTAGTTTGTTCCAGAGTATGGGAAGTCTCTGAGATAGGAATCTATCCCTCCAGCATGTTCTGTTTATTGTGGTAACAAGGTTTAGGCCCCTAGAGCATGTAGCTCGGAGGGATTGGGATTTCTTTACGTGAAGCATGTCCAACAGCTCTGGGTTTGACATAGCTTTGTATGTTAGGCAGAGATCGCCTCTGAGTAGGCGATATGGGACAGAGTAAAGCTGGAGTTTTTTGAGATGGTCTACGTAGGGCATCTGTTTGAGGCCAGTAATCCTCTTTGTGAGGTATTTCTGTGGCCTTTCCAGTTGTTGTAGATGTCTTGTGAGGTACATACCAAAAGGGGCACTGTACTCTATAATGGATCTAATAAGTGATGAGTAGAGGGGAACAATGACCTCATTTTTCCTTGGATGAGAAACCTTTTGTGATGAGGTGTGCCATGTAGAAGGATTTCCTGACTACTGTGGAAATGTGATTATCAAAGGAAAGACTACTGTCCACCTGTGTCCCAAGGTCTCTTATCATACTTTCGGTGTTAAGTAGACTACCGCCTATGTGGTAGTTCATGGGTACAGAGTTTTTACCAAAAGGGATGACAATGCACTTTTTGGCATTGAGCTTGAGGCCATGGCTTTGACACCAGGCATCTGTCCCAATGAGGTCCTTTTGTAGGATGTCCACATCATTAGGAGATTTGATTATGGCTCCTAGTTTGCAGTAATCTGTGAACTTTGTTAGCCAAAGATCTTCTGTGTTAGCCTGTACTTCAGAGAAGTAGATACCAAACAGGAGAGGACCTAGGACTGAACCCTGTGGCACTCCACTTGTCACTGGTCTAAAGTTGGATTTAGAGTCTGCTACTTTCACAGTGTGGGTTCGGTCAGTGAGCCAGTTGCCAACCCATCTTGTGACATAGGGATTTATACCTAGTTTAGTGAGTTTGTCTATAATTCCAGAGTGGGAGATGGTGTTGAAAGCCTTGACGAGATCTAGATAGGCTGTGTGTACCACCTTACCCTCATCTACAGCTTTGGTGACCGCTTCAAAAAAGTCTATCAGGTTTAGGAGACATGATCTGCCTTTTACAAACCTGAACTGGGTAGGGTCCAGAGTTTGGAGATTACCAATGTCATTGTTTATAAGTTCCATGATGATACGTCCCATAGCCTTGCAGACCAGGCTCATCAGGCTAATGGAGCGGTAGTTCCCGGGGTCCGTAGTGGCTCCCCCTTTGTGGCGTGGGATAACCATTGCTATGCGCCATTCAGTGGGCACAAAGCCTGAGGTGAGGCTATGATTGAATATGGTACTTAGGTGGGGTGCCAGTTCATTCTATAGCTCATGTAGAATGCAGCCTGGGATGTTGTCAGGTCCCATGGATGCTGTGTTCTTGGCTTTGGAGAGTGTTTTTTTTTTTTTGCCTGTGCAGCCGTAATTATAGGTACTTTGCATTCTTCTGGTATAGAGATGGGTCTTTTAGGGGATGAAAAAGGGTTAAAGTTAGCACTGAATCTGTCTGCCAGGATGTTGGCAATATCAGTTGGTTCTGTATATTTAGTGCCATTGTGCTGTAACTCAGAGCAGATCTGAGTGTTGCCATTGAGATTCTTGATATAGCTATAGAATGCTTTGTTGTTGTCTTTAGAATCAGTGGCGATTTTGTTTTCGTAACTAGCTTTGGAGGATTTTATGAGGGATCTCAGCTTCTTACTAAGGCTGACCATGAAGTTCCTCCAATCATGAGATTTTACTCTTTTTTGCAGCAGTTTCTTTCTTCTGTTGTAGATTTTGTTTATAGAAGGGTAGATAACTTATCCCATTGGACCTATTTCAGTATCAACCCAGGGTAAACGGAACAGATACATGACATTAAATACACAGTAAGTGGCAAATGCAAAGTGAATATCACAGTTGGCTTGAGGGTATAAAGGCAATAGATGACTGACTTTATAAATAGAGTGCTTACCAAAAATAATATATGCATGCATTATATGCAGAGTGTGAATCAGAGTTGACATGCTGAAAGAATCACAATAAAAAGTAGAGTCAGGGCAAGGTATGTAGAGGGGAACAGGGAATGAAGAAGTTAAGTTATATAACTAGAGAGACAGCAGTTGGATTTTCCTAGTGCTCTGTTCAAAAATGGGATAAGAGGAATGATCTTTAAGAAAAGAAGGGAGAGATTCCCATAGTTTGGGACCAAGGACTGGGAAAGCATGGTCTGTGCAGTGAAGCCTAGTTTGGGGAGGTTGCAGGACAAGATATGAGCAGTTAAGATTCTTAAGGTTGTATGTTGGTGCATCTCTGAATAGTCTGGGGGCTAGTTGGAGGAAGGTGTCATTCTTGGTAAGTTTATATAGTTGAGAAACAAGTAGTCAGCACATTTCTTCACAAGTAGTTAGCTTTTTCAATGGTTTTGCATTGAGCTTTATTTCTTAGGTTGAGAGTAATGAATCTTCAAATAGAATTTAAGTTGGACTGAATGGCAGAAACATGTCTTTTAAAGGCTGTAACAATTAGCGGGAGACAGTATTCTAGATGAGCCAGTAAGATGCCTTTATCTATGGAATTTCCACAGTCTGGATTGAAAGGGGGGATGAAAGCCTAAAAAAATATTATTTAATAATTATACATTAAAAAAAAGTTTAGCAAACATTTCAATAGTGATGGCAGGAAATTTTAACAGTAACCTGAGGAAAAAATAGGGAAAAATAACACAGGATATTAAAACATTAAGGGAATTAATAAAATATGCGGAATTAAAAGTAGGAAAGAATTCAGAATGGACATACTAAAGAGAAATTTTAAGACTGAAATTGATTATATAGTTTACTCCAAAAACATGAAAGATACAACGGGGAGTGCAGATGGCAGAGTTTTTAGATCATAGAACAGTATGGGTTAGAATAGGGATAGACAGTGAGATAATAAAGGAGGGAAAGGGATAAAGAGATTAATTGCAGAGATTAAAAAGATGGAATAAATAAGAGCAAAAGCAATGTTAAGTAAAGATCATATGACAATGAGATCATTTTACATTAACTGGATAGAGTGGTGGGTAATATAAAAGCAGAAATATAAAAATATTTAGAAACAAAACGAAAACTAAAAAAGAATGTCATAAAAATAAATTTTATGGGATTGTGAGAAAGAGACAGAACAAGAAAGTGACAAAATAAGAGAAATAGAAAACAGTGGTATGAAAAGAAAAGAGAAAAAGTAAAATTTATGCTACATAGGCATTTTTTCTGAAAATAAAGAAAGAGGTTCCTCTTATTTAGGAAAACATGTGAAAATGAGGATAGGGAGGAAGTTTGCCATCTTAGATGGCAAAAATGACATAAAATACAAACAAGAAGGCATTGTGGTAGTAGAAAATTTTGTTAAGAAAATGTTTAAAAAGAGGAAATGGATGGGTAAGAAGAAGGATTACGTGAAAAAAATATCTAAAAAAGTAAATTTTTTTTTTGAAAATGACCTGACAATAAAAGAAACAGAGACGGGGATAAAAGAAGGGAAGAGTGTATCAGCAACAAGATTGGGTGGTATAAATTATGAATATTCTAAGGAAATGAATGGATGAAGGAAGGTATAATGGAAAAAGACATACATGGCGAGTGATTAAATTTATATGGAAAAATACAAAAAAATTGAGGCCTGTAACACTAGAGTATTGACTATAAAATATTTATAAAATACTTCAAAAAGGATGGAGAAAGCATTGGATGAGGTAATAGTTGTAAGAATCAATTATAGAAAAGGAAGAGAGGTGAAAGAAGTCTTAATTATAATGAAAGAAGTAGTAGAAATAATAATGAAAGAAAATAAACAAGTAAGCCTGATAGCATGTGATGTAGCTAAAGAATTTGATAAACTGAGCAGTGAAGCAATGTGGTTGATTTTAGAAGCATATAGCTTAGGAGAAAAAATATTAATGTAATAAAGAAATGTTATGAAAATTCAATGGTACAAGTTATAATATATGGATGGATGGGAAAAATAAGTATTAACAGAGAAGTAAAACAGGGAGGCCCAGTGAGTACACACTTATTTGTATTAATAATGAATGCTGTAGTATAGACATGTATGTATGTATGAAATGAGGGTGGAAGATGGAAGGAAATGTTAAATTACCAATATATATGACAGGTGCAGATGATTAATTTCTAATAAATAATAACTATGGGATGGATAAGTAAGGTTCTAATAAGATCAAAAAGCTATTAAAAAGCTGAGATAAAAAAATAAATGGTATATATTTCACAAGAAATGAGATACAAATTCTAGGGCAGGATGTTTAGTGAGTATGAAAGTGTAGTAAGTCATTGGAGAGATGTGCTGAAACAAAAAGTTGTTAAATTGCTGTAAACATTTTTTATCATTTCAGAAAAATGGTGCATGTGTTGAATACTTATGTATTAGGGAAAATGGCATATTTATTGGAGATATATGTTTCCCACTCAAACAGGAAAATAGTATTTGGATATAGTTTTCTTTATTTGGGGCTCAATGCTGAACCCAGTGAGAAGAGTGATGATTTATAATAAAAATGAAAAAGGAGATGTGAATTAAAAAAAAATCCAAGGGGTGCATTTAGCATATGTGCATTTATTTTTCGTTATAAGAAAGGTACAAGAAGGAAAAAGATAAATGATAGGTAAGATATTATATGAAAAAAATATATAAAATGTATTGGAAGAATAAAACAGAGAAAAGAAAAGAAAAGAAAAAGGACAGGATGGAAGAAAAAGAATATGAAAATAAAATTAAATTATGGAAGTTAAAAGTAGTGAAATGGAAAATGAAATATAAGGTGATGGAGCAAAGAAAATATGTTGACTATGGTGAAGAAGAAACAACAAAACATTGTTTTGGAACTGCAAAAAAAAAATATATATATATATATATATATATATATATATATATATATATATATATATATATATATATATATATATAAAATTTGGGGAAAAATAAAATTGGTTATATCTGGGAAGGATTTAAATGTATAAATTTAAATATTAATATGATGTTGTATGGGAAGTATGCTTAGGTAAAGAAGTGTGATATTGATGAATGGGATAAAGCATTGTTTGTGACCATGTAGGTGCTATGGAAAAAAGATGTGAGAATTTGTTACATAACAAGAAAATATTAAAAGGCACTGTATTAGCTGAAAATACAGAGAGAACATTTGATAAGGCCTTCTGTTCCTCCTTTTTCCCTTTCAAAAAGTAAAACAAAACTTTTTTTTTTCTCTTTCGCCTGAACCTTCTTGTGTTCTGACTGTCCTTCTCAAACATTTTGGAAATATATAGTATATTTCAGAGCATTTGTTATAACTGTATTTGCTATAACTGATTTAAGTATTTTTTTTCTGGCTTTTTGATTATTTAATGCTTAGTGACTGCATTTTAGCCTGTTTATACAGCTCTGCATTCTATTTAAACTGTTTTTGGGTTGATTAACTGTTTTGCACTTTTAAAAAGTTAGTTGTTGCCTGATTTTACCTGTAGGCTAACACACTCAAGTGCGCTAGCCGCTTAAAAGCATTTATAGCATTTACTGTCTGTTTTTCCTCTGATTTCTGCACAAAAGAAAAAAAAAATCTTGTTTTCCCGCCTTACTGAACTAGAATAGTCCAGTCTTCAGAGTTTGCTGATCTCTGGGCTTTGTCTTGGTTCCTGTGCTATTCCATATCCTTATTTGGATAAAAGGAAGCGTCTTTGTTCACCAGTGGGAGTGGGGAGCACTGAGCAGCCTATTTGTCCCTAGAGGAGTGGTTCCAGCCAGAAACTTGTAGTCTATTGGCCATTTTGGGTCAATTCCTAGCTCTTTTCAGCCCCCTGTAATAAAGCCCGCTTTAGTGCTTTTTCGCTTGTATTCAACTCAGCACAGCTCCTTGTGGTGTACTGCAGAGTTCTACAAGCAGCAGAGAGCAAAAGAGTGACTTTTTCCTGATTTAAGTATTTTTTCTGGCTTTTGATTATTTACTGCTTAGCGACTGCTTTTTAGCCTGTTTATACAGCTCTGCATTCTATTTAAACTGTTTTTGTGTTGATTAACTGTTTTGCACTTTTAAAAAGTTAGTTGTTGCTTAATTTTACCTGTAGGCTAACACACTCAAGTCGCTAGCCTTAAAAGCATTTATAGCATTTACTGTCTGTTTTGCCTCTGTTTTCTGCAAAAAAAAAAAAAAATCTTGTTTTCCGCCTTACTGAACTAGAATAGTCCAGTCTTCAGAGTTTGCTGATCTCTGGGCTTTGTCTTGGTTCCTGTGCTATTCCATATCCTTATTTGGATAAAAGGAAGCGTCTTTGTTCACCAGTGGGAGTGGGGAGCACTGAGCAGCCTATTTGTCCCTAGAGCAGTGGTTCCAGCCAGAAACTTGTAGTCTATTGGCCATTTTGGGTCAATTCCTAGCTCTTTTCAGCCCCCTGTAATAAAGCCCGCTTTAGTGTGCTTTTTCGCTTGTATTCAACTCAGCACAGCTCCTTGTGGTGTACTGCAGAGTTCTACAAGCAGCAGAGAGCAAAAGAGTGACTTTCCTGATTTAAGTATTTTTTCTGGCTTTTTGATTATTTACTGCTTAGCGACTGCTTTTTCACCTGTTTATACAGCTCTGCATTCTATTTAAACTGTTTTTGTGTTGATTAACTGTTTTGCACTTTTAAAAAAGTTATTTGTTGCTTAATTTTACTTGTAGGCTAACACACTCAAGTCGCTAGCCGTTTAAAAGCATTTATAGCATTTACTGTCTGTTTTTCTTCTGTTTTCTGCAAAAAAGAAAAAAAACAAAAAACAAAAAAAAAAATCTTGTTTTCCCACCTTACTGAACTAGAATAGTCCAGTCTTCAGAGTTTGCTGATCTCTGGGCTTTGGCTTGGTTCCTGTGCTATTCCATATCCTTATTTGGATAAAGGAAGCTTCTTGTTCACCAGTGGGAGTGGGGAGCACTGAGCAGCCTATTTGTCCCTAGAGCAGTGGTTCCAGCCAGAAACTTGTAGTCTATTGGCCATTTTGGGTCAATTCCTAGGTCTTTTCAACCCCCTGCTATAAAGCCCGCTTTAGCACGCTTTTGCGTGATTTAGCCGGAGTTGCCATAGAGCACCATCGGGCAGCGCCCGGTTAAACAAGGTTAAACTATTTCTGGCTCCGTAAAGTCTGCTCTTCAATTTTTCCCTTAGAACTTCTCTACTTGCAATCTAAACAGTCTATTCTCTATCTCAATAGCTCAGCACTTGCTCCTAAAACATGTTTATATAGGTAAAATACTTGTATACTAAACAAAGTACTACATTAGCCTAGAATCCCTTGAGTACCCATTTCCTATAGGTCCCTTCTGACTCAGTTACACAGCAAACTTTTTCACTTTTTCTAGCATGTCGAAGGGTCAGTTGCTAGTGTCCTCTCCTGTTCAGCTGGTGAATCTGGGCATCTTGAGGCAATGTTACAATTGCCTCATGTACACTGAACAACCCACTCCTTCTCCCACAAAACACAAATACATGTGAGAGATGCAACTATATAGCCAAACTGGAGGCTGAGCTCTCTCAACTCAGGACTGGCAAGACCAGACAGGAGGAGAAGGAAACCACGCACACCATAAACTCAGTTTCACATAGAACTATCACAACTGCAAAACAAACACATAAACACACAAAGACATACTCGGAGGCACTGATCAAAAATCTACCAAAACTACAGAGGCCTCCAAAGCAGACACCCAAGCAACTGCCACCTCAAGACATAAGACATGCAACACATAGTTCTCAAAGTCAGTGGGCTAAACAGTCACAGCCCTTAAGGCCAAACACAACGCCAGACACACTTGTTATAGGTGACTCCATAGTCAGACACACTGATGTCCCTCTCACCAGACTGAACAAGGAAAAGATCACAGTTAGCTGCCTGTCAGGCGCTAGAATCCGCCACATAACACAAGCACTCAGGTCACTCCACAGCAAGTACAAGTATGACTCAGTCATTGTCCATGCCGGTGTGAGCGACCTGAGGCGATACCTCCCTGGACTACATGAAAAGAGACATAGAGGAGCTCTCAGATTATGTAGCCCAGGCGGTATGACCCTGACCCTGAGCAGTATCCTACCCTCACCAAGAATGATGCCACAATACAGAGACAAAATGATCAGCTTTAATAATTGGCTTAATTACTGGTGTCATTCTAAGGGGATCAATGTCTGTCTGCCTGGGATGACATGCTTGACAAGCCAGCTGCTTCACAAGGGCGGCTTGCACCTGTCACCCTGGGCTTCGGATATTGGCAAAGGCTCTTGCCACCCCATAGTGCCTTTTTTAGGCAAGGCTCAAATGATAAACCTACGCCCTAGAAAACAAAATGGAGAAAAACTAAGGGTAATACTGCTCAATGCCAGAAGTCTAAACCTCAAGATGCACACCCTCGAAGCCCTCCTCAGTATGGAGAACATCGATGTTTGTGCTGTGACTGAAACCTGGTTCAAGGCTCCTGAGAGCACCCCAGCACTATCAGGTTATACCTCATATCATGCGTTCTGGCCCCAAAATCCGGACCAACCACAAAGGAGGGAGTATCCATATTCATAAAGGATACACACACCTCCAGGTTAGTGGCAACGCACGAAGCATCGGAGACCATCCAGGTGCAATTAACCATAGGTAAAACTGCCCTACAGTTTGTAACATGCTACAGACCACCTTCTCAAACTCAGGAAACCCATACAGCCTTCCTGAAGACACTGGAGAGTATAAATGTCTCTCAAACACCATCATATTGGGTGACTTCAACTACCCAAACATAGACTGGGAACATTACTCAAGCCCCAACACCCTAGCCCAAAGGTTCCTTGAGTTCATAAACTCAAATGCTATGGAACAACTAGTCACCATTCCCACAAGAGGAGAAAATATACTAGACCTGATCATCACAAACATGGGGACAAAATGCTCCACACCGAAGTATATCCTCATTGGTGAGATCAGACCATAAATTAATCTCACTGGAGATCCACATCCCGCCCCACCCCAGCAAAAAGACCACAGTGAAGAACTTCTCAAAAGCAAACTTCACACTTCTTAAGACTGAGTGGTATCCTTCAAGGCCCCGAGCCAGTGGAAACCACAACCCACGCTGCTGAAACCCTTACAAATGCCTTCTACGAGCACCTCCAGGAATGTATGGATCAAGCAATCCCTAATAAAATCAAGACCCTTTCCACCAAAGGCAGGCGCCCGGTCTGGTGGACTCCAGCCATAAACAAACTCTACAACAAGAGAAGAAAGCTACTACATGACAGAGCAAAATCCCTGAATGGGAAGGCATCTCTGATCAATACTAGCAAAAAACTACGATCACTCATAAAATCATCCAAGGCCAACTTTGAAAGAAAAATCGCTAATGACACAAAAGACAATCATAAAGCCTTCTTTAGCTATGTTAGAAACCTGGGTGGAAACTCTCAGATATGCTCAGAATTAGTCCAAAATGATAAAAAAATCACTGAACCCACAGACATTGCCAACATACTGGCAGACAGGTTCAGTGCAAATTTCTCCTCCCTCCCCCAAAAGGAGAAATATCTATCCCACCAGAGTCTAGCCTCCCAAACATCTCAGATGCCCAGGTGAGAGCTGCTCTCTAAAGCAAAAACACAGCATCAATGGGACGGACGGTGTCCCCGGATGTGTGCTACACGAACTCAATGAGGAACTAAACCCACACATAAGGCTGCTGTTTAATCTTAGCCTTACTACAGGATACGTGCCCAAGGAATGGTGTACGGCAACTGTGGTCCCACTCCACAAAGGCGGTGCTTCTATGGACCCTAGAAATTACCGCCCCATAAGCTTGACGAGCCTTGTCTGCAAAGCTATGGAGAGGATCATAATGGAACACATAAATAAAGACATTGGGGACCTACAGACACTGGATCCTACAATTTGGCTTTGTCAAGGGCAGATCCTGCCTCTTGAACTTGGTCGACTTTTTGAAACAGTCACTAAGGCCATTGATGAAGGTAAGGCAGTTCACACAGCCTACCTTGACCTAGCAAAAGCGTTCGACACAATACCCCACTCGGGCATCATAGAAAAGCTCACCAGCTTAGATGTAAACCCATATGTCACAAGATGGGTTGCAAACTGGCTCAAGAACAGAACACACAGGGTTAGAGTTGCTGGTGCCATGTCAGACTCTAAGCCGGTCACGGCGGTGTCCCACAGGGCTCAGTCCTGGGCCCCTCTTGTTCGGCATTTATTTTTCTGAAGTGCAGGCAAACATAGGGGATTGTGGTTGACAAAATTTGCAGATGACTGCAAACTGGGCACCATAATTGACACTCCATCAGACACAGACATCCTCCAGAAAGGTCTCATAGAAATGGATAACTGGTGCCAGAGCCATGGCCTTAAGCTAAATGCCAAAAATGTATAGTCATACCCTTTGGGAAAACAAGGTAACCCCTAATTACCACATAGGTGGTAATCCATTAAACACGGAAGAAGTTATCAGGGACCTGGGGACCCAAGTTGACAGTAACCTCTCTTTTGACACTCACATTGCCAAAATGGTTAGGAAGACCTTCTACATTGCCCACCTGATCATGAAGGGATTCACATCCAGATCAGGAGAGGTCATTGTACCCTGTACTCTTCACTTATCAGACCAATGATTGAGTACAACGCCCCATTCGGAATGTACCTTACCCGACACCTGCAGCAGTTGGAAAGACCCCAAAAGTTCCTCACCAAAAGGATAAAGGGGCTCAAACATATGTCATGATGCCCGACTGAAGAAACTCAGCTCTATTCAGTCGCATACCGTCTGCTCAGAGGTGATCTGTGCCTGACATACAAGGCCATGTCCAACCCGGAATTAATGGACATGCTCCACCTCAAAATCCAAATCCACCAGAGCCATGAGAGCAAGAGACTTAAACCTCAACACGGATATAAATAGGACGTGCTGGAGGGACAGATTCATCACCCAGAGACTCCCTACACTATGGAACAGAATCCCAGTCCATGTGAGGCAGAGCCCCTCACTGACTCTGTTCAAGAGAAATCTTGACGAGTGGATGGGAGATCGTAGGTTTACCCCGGGAATCATCTCTGTATCACTGCTGGACAGAGGCACAGCAAACTAATGGGTATAGTATTCTCATCCTAAGGGGTGGTGAAAGCCACACACACTCTGGCTAGGCTTATAAATGCCCTAGGGCAGATAGCCTAGTATGAACCTATGAACCTATGAACCTATAAGAAGATGATTATGGAAGACATAATATGTTTTGCCTATTTCATCAGGAGGACCCAGAACTGGAGTCCCTGGTTTTGTGAGGAGAGACAATAGAATAGCTTCTTGGGTCACAAGCAGCTGTCTTTATGCAGAATGATAGATACTCATTATTCTTTTTTTTAGATTGGGGAAATTGCATGCTGCAGCAGTTCAATTAGATGTTTATGAACAGATGGAAAATGCCATGATTGTTAAGAAAACATGACTAGTGCTAAGAACTAAAAGTAAAAAAGACAACACTCACATTAATAGATAAAATATTTGTAACAAAACATCAGTGTACCTTTAGGCTTTTGAGCCCAAAATATTAGATTTTTATCCATATGGGTAAGGAATAATTATGTAGCATAATTTCTGAATCAGAAACTTTGCTAGAAACATTTTTGCAACTTCATAAGTGCAGAATAAATGACTTTCAATGGAATTAGTATATTATTAAAGGTTAAAATGCCAGATTGTACAAAAAGGTTACTTTACAATTGTAGACTAATGAAATTGAAATGCTTGATGTTTTACAACATTTGTCAAATATTTGTGCTACTGTAAAATGTTAAAATAGCAAATAGCTTTGAAGAATGGGAGCTTGGAAGCCAATGTAATGTAAAAAATGGAAATAAGTAGTATTGTTCATCTGCCAAGTATAGTTTAATTAAAGGAGAGCGAGGCACACTGACGTATGCTGGGCAACAAAAATCTTTTTTTTGTAGATTTTATTTGTTTAATTAGCTAATGTAGTAAGATGAAATGTAACTTATACAGCAAGAGAGGGTTCATATTTAGTAAGTATAGAATGGAGTGTAGCAACTGTGTAAAAATAGGGCAATTTTGGTTTAATTGTAGAACTTGAAGGCAAAAAGCAAATGAGGGAAGTAGGGAAAACAATCAAGAGGCTAATGAAGAGGTAAAATGTAATTTTTGCACTGGTAATGAATGTTGCTGTGCATGAAATGAATATGGTTATGAAGGGTGGGAAATATTGGGTACATAATAAGACAGACAATCCTGTGATATTGTAATATATGGACAATATTATTTGATTCTAAAAGCTAAACATGAGGATTGATGAAGGAAAAATTGAAATATTTAAGTATAGGTTTAATAAAATTTGGTTTCAAACTAAGTAAAAAAAAGTGAATAGGGAATTCTGTGAGCACAGGAGTTTTCTTTTCTGAGCAGGAGATGCCTGTATTGGGTGTTGAAATTGGTAGTAGATATATAGTCATAGAGCTGTTGGATTTTGTAATATAAGAAATAATGGAGATTAGTGTTTTATGGTAAACTTTTAAACTTTCTTTTAAGAAAAGGGTTGAATTAATTATTGAAGTATGTAATATTACGTAAATTAGAACATTTTGGGAATGTATGTGTTACCAACACATAAATAAAAAAGAGGTGTTGCAAGTTGTATTTAGAATACAATGGGGATTTGGATTAAACCCTGTTAAAAGTGGGGGTCTGGAATGTGAGTGGAAATTTAGGGAGTTAAGGAGTAGTAAATCATGTGGTGCATAGGGATCTACTTCACATGACTGAAAACTCAAAATGCTGAATTTCATTTGACTGACGACCACAATACCTTATTTTCAAAATACTGAAAACTCATTTTTCTGAATCTTATTATAGTGAAAGCTTACAATCCAGAATTCTGAGATACTGAATTTTAAGCCATAGACATGATGTGTAATTCTCTTCACCTGTGACTTGCTTGTGATAAAAAACATTACTGTAACTTAAAATGCCGTCTGTCAGAATACCGATAGTAGTGTAGAAAGTAATGTTGTGGTGTTTCTAAATGTCGGTATGTCTCTTTACATTTTTATGGGAAGTATCTAAAGTAATGTGGCAGACATTTCATGAACTCCTGGCAGTAGTGGCAGTGTATACAGTACTATAAGGTAAGTAAAAGGTATATGTCCTTTGTGATCTTGGAGTTAGTATATATAGTTAGCGAGGGTATGGACGGAATAGCCCCCCACCCAGTTTGGTTTTATATTGTCCAGTTTCTGTTAAGAGGGTAAGTAAGTAGTTTTTAAAGTTTTGGAAAGAGTTACCCCTGGATTCTCAAAAGCTTGCATGGAGTGCAAGATTGGTGCAGGAGCTCAAGCAGGCAATATGTCCACAATGCGATCCAGGAACAGCCTGCAGGGGTGTGCATGAGTGTTCCTGCACTAATCTTGCATGAACTAAGCCCTGGTATGCAAATCACCCCATTTTCAGGTGAAATCCATGCAAATAAGGTGATTTTGCAATTCAGGAAGCTTGCAACTGTCCACGCAAGACTAGTGCTAACTGTAGAAATGTACTCAGTTAGTAACCGAGTACATTTCTACAAAATCCAAAACGGATCTATGACAGCCCCAAATAAAGACTGCATATCATGTAGTAAGCATGCCAATGGCCAAGTATAAGACCAGTGGCATTGCAAACATAAAAAAAATACAAAAATCAACTTTTAATTTTTTTTAGCCGATTTCGGCTGTTTAAGCGTAGGGCAGCGGTGCACAAATGGGATCGGGGGCAAAATAATAAAATAAACCTAAAATTATTTATTTATTTATTTATTTTACATTTGTTGACCGGGCTAGTCTGGCTGGATAACAAGTCCATTTTCAGCAGAGGCCCGAGGAGAAAAGCTCCACTATCTACTAGTACATTACATAAGAAATATATTGCTAAAGAAAATACAACTTAAAGGATTAATAACACTGCAAGAGAGATATTCAACAGTAATGTAACAATTTTTCTAAAATCAAGAAATTGTACTGTTCTTCAATTTTAACAATTTTACAGAAAAAGTGTATAATACTTATAGTTCTAATAGTAGTAGAATCAGAGCAGGAGTTGGAGTAGAGAGGAAAGGAGTAGAGGAGTTAAAGAGTAACAAATAAGATAAATTAATCAGGTGTACTGCAGGAACAGAGCCAGTGGTTTTGGAAGTACAGTTTAATTTTCTGTTTGAAAAGAGGCAAAGATGTGGTCAGATCTAAATAAGCAGTCTAACTAAAATCACTATTTTGCCATGCAAGTCAATGGCAGGCAGAAGGCAACATGGCCAGTGAGTAGTGGTTGCTAAGCGGGAGGCTCAGTGTGAGACATGTAACTATGCATTACCAGGTAATCCTATGCAAATGAGGAGAATGATAGTGAATCCCAGTTTTCCCCATCATGCTAGTCAGGTCCCAACAGTGTAAGAGTAGGAATAGCTTGGTGCAAGCATAGGAGTTAGCTGACATCATAGGGGTGTGTGTCAAGCATACTGTAAGTGGATTGGAGCCCTGTGGCTTGGGTTTGCTCCTAGCTTAGCACTGCTAAGCTAGGGGGTGTGTCTAAACTTGCTTAGCACACTTTACAAAGCCTAAGCGGGTGTTTTACTGGAAGAAAAAAGAGGCTAAACCAGGAAATAGCAGCAGTGTGCACAAGTGAGCACTCTGTTTGTGCAGCACACACACGGCCTTAAACAGGAAGGCAATGGGAAGGGAAAACAGCAGTATGAAGGTAATCAAGGAAAACTAGCTTAGCTGGCAGGTGAAATGTATCAGAATCAGCCAATTACACAGGCAGCAGACCAGCCCAGCCCAGAACACTACTATAAACTAAGCAAACACTTTCCCCTCTGGTTTTTCCCACACTCTACACAACCGGTGTAAACAAGTGGGGGAACTTTTAACACTCACAACAACAAAATGATAGGGGCTGCAATAGCTATCATACAACTTGTGGAAGAAGCTGAGTGTGGTGAGGATGTGAATGCTGTCAACCAACCCACAGTGAGGAGATGGAGAAGAGTGTACAGACCCAGGGTAATCTACCAGGGGCTACATGAGCTGGAGATAGTGGAGGACTATAGGGTGGACAGGGACCTCCTATAGCAAATTGTTGAGCTGTACCAGTCATGCCTGGCACACAGAACTAACAGAGGGCACCCCATCCCACTGGATATCAAGGTATGTGTAGGCTTAAGAATACTAGCTACAGGTACCTTCCAAAGGCCAACTGGGGATATGATGGGGATTTCACAGGCATCAACATCCATGGTACTCCACCAAATCCTGTATGTCATGTCAGCACATGTCGGTGAGTAAGTATATTTCCCCAACACCCATGAGGCGGTGGCCAGCAATATGCAACTGATCACCAAATAGCAGAATACCCTGAGGAGGTGGGTGCAAAAGACTGCATGCACATATGCATCAAAGCACCCAACTGGTGAGTGGTGTAGGGTCTATATCAACCACAAGGGCTTCCGCTCCATCAACTGCCAGGTTGTGTGTGATGCCCATGGCATAATAATGAATGTGTGTGCTGGCTGCCCTGAAAGCTATCACAATTCCCACATCTGGCATCTGATGCAGCTGTACCAGAGATTTGCCAATGGAGACATACCTCACGGTCACCTAGTGGTGGATGCTGGATACGCACTGGAGCCGTGGCTGATGACACCCATCAGAAATGTACACACACCTGAACAAGAACTCCATAATGAGGTATATGCACAGACCATAATTATAGTAGCGCATGTGTTTGGGATGCTCAAGTCATGGTTATGGTGCCTGGACACATCTGATGGAGCCTTGCAGTACTCACCAGCTACGTGTACCCAAATTGTCATTGTATGTGCCATGCTACACAATATGATCCTGCAGAAAACAGCTGCAGCAGGAACAGCACGGGGCAGGGCCACACAGCCCCCCACCATTGCCAAGGCCTGCAGAGGCACAGACTGACTCGGAGGAGGAACAACCTGAGCCTGCCACAGTAGACAGAAGGAAGCATGCCCAGTATGCCCTGGCCTTGGCAAAGAGGCAATGCATAGCACATACACTGACATGGAAGGGACCATGGGAATAACACCTCTCTCCGACTCTCACATACAGTAAAAGGGATGCCAAACATTACGCTACCTGTGCCTAACCATGTGTAGGGAGTGTACTATGTGCATTCGACATAGGCAGCCCTGCAGCACCACCCTCAATACTGGGACACCCACAAGGTAAGTGACTCACACATGCCAGTCGGGGGGGGCGCATACCCGACAACAGTCACAGCCAGCAGGACAGGTATAGACAAACACAAACAAAGGCTGTGCTATGGCCTCTGAATGAGGCCTTTTGGTAACCTCCCTCCAGGCCTACACAGATAGACTACAGCAGGTCAGGCAATGGGATGTTTGTTCTGAAGGGTAGGAAGTCAGAAACTAATATGTAGGCAATTAAAAGCTAAGATTTGTAGTACACTGGTATGCCTCTAGCCAGCATGATAGGTAAGACTACAGACTGACATGGAGTACCCAAACATACCAGTACAGTCCTAGAAAATGTGTACGGGTGTCAGGTGTGCCCCCCCATCTGATGTAGAAATGTAGTCATAGTCAGGTGTGCCCCCCAATCCTGTGTAAA
Source organism: Protopterus annectens (assembly GCF_019279795.1). NCBI lineage: Eukaryota > Metazoa > Chordata > Ceratodontiformes > Protopteridae > Protopterus > Protopterus annectens. Next base: position 682,029,803 of record NC_056727.1, on the reverse strand, counting down.
AACGAAGATATAGTCAGGTGTTCCCCCTCCTACGTAGAAATGTAGTAACAGTCAGGTGTGCACCCCAATCCTGTTCAGAAATGTAGAAATAGTCAAGTGTGCCCCCCCATCCTACGTAGAAATATAGTAACAGTCAGGTGTGCCCCCCCCCAATCCTGTGTAGAAATGTAGAAATGTTCAAGTGTGCCCCACCATCCTATGTATAAATATAGTAACAGTCAGGTGTGCCCCCCAATCCTGTGTAGAAATGTAGAAATAGTCAGGCGTTCCCCCTCCATCCTACATAGACATATAGTAACAGCCAGGTGTGCCCCCCCCCACAATCCCATGTAGAAATGTAGAAATAGTCAGGTGTGCCCCCCATCCTACGCAGAAATGTAGTAGCAATCTATGCCAAATGACCGACGGATACCCTGCAGAGACAGCATACTACCTGTAGGTGTACAACACAAAGGTCAGCACTGCAGTACAAACTACCTGGACTTAATCCACACATTCAGTACAGATGACCATACTGGGCATGCTGCCACAGAGTAATGAATGTTAGTCAGCAACATAATGAATGTCAGTCAGCAACATACTGAAAGGTCATACTGGACATGCTCACACACTTAAACACATGAAGGCCATGTCTGCAAACACCAGTGGACCAGACATATCTGGCAGCCGCAGATGTTAGTGCAGACACGCTGCAGTATGCACCACACATGCTTTGCACACACAGTGGATAGGAATATGGGCATATATGTAAGGGCAACACACTATAATAAGCCAAAGGTAGACATACATAGATGTGTGGAAGAGGGTGACTGTGACAAGGAGCCATCCAGGGCTCTCCCACCCAGCACACAGCCAAAGGGCCACAACCACATGAGGGTCTGATGTCACAGACTGCAGATACTAGCCACCGGTATCTGTCAGCATTACAGAGTATGTGGTGCAAGTGCCAGCTGTGCAACATGACTGCTCAAGGAAGTAGTCATCTAGCAGCTGTATATATGCGCCTGTGGAATATGACCCAGGTTGTGCCCGCATGTGGCATGTCAACCCCTAGATGAATGGGTTATGGCCCATGCACACACTGCCCTCCCCATAGTCCCACTATGACAAGCCTGCTGAGGTCAAATACTGTGAAATACACCTTTGGGAGAACTGTGTTCCAGTCATCTCCGTGACATGTCCCATAACTGCATACTACTGTAGTGTGATAAACTAGTTAGGTAGGAGTTCTAACCCTAGCCTTGGCAACTGTGTGTGTGCGTGCATGTCTGTCTGTGTAGAGAGCAATACTTTTTAGGGTGGTCACACTCCCTACAATTTAAATGCTCTACTTTGGTAAGGCTGCTGATGTCATCCACCTAGAAATACATCCCTGGAAAGGTTGTATCCCAGTAATTAATGTGGTGTGTCCCATAACTGTGTACTGCTGTAATGTGATAAAATAGGTAGGAGTTCAATTCCCAGATATGCCAACTGTGTGTGTGTCTGTATAGAGAGCAATACTTTTTAGGGTAGTCACACTCCCTACAATTCAAATGCTCATCTTTGGCAAGGCTGCTGATGTCATCCACCTAGAAATACACCTCTGGGTAGGTAGTACCCACAAATCTCTGTAGTGTGTCCTATAACTGTGTAATGCTGTAGTGTGGTAAATTACGTAGGTTGCTGTTCTACTTCCTGATATGGCAAGTGTGTTTGTCTGTCTGTGTAGAGAGCAATGCTTTTTAGGGTAGTCACACTCCCTACAATTCAAATGCTCATCTTTGGCAAGGCTGATGATGTCATCCACCTAGAAATACACCTCTGGGAAGCTGATCCCCAGTAATCTCCATAGCATGTCTTGTAACTGCATACTGCTGTAGTATGATAAATTAAATAGGTAGCTGTTCTACTCCCAGACATGGCAAGTGTGTGTCTGTCTGACCCTGTCTGTGTAGAGAGCAATGCTTTTTAGGGTAGTCACACTCCCTACAATTCAAATGCTCATCTTTGGCAAGGCTGCTGATGTCATCCACCTAGAAATACACCTCTGGGAAGAATGTAGCCCAGTTATCTCCATAGTGTGTGCCATACCTGTGTACTGCTGTAGTGTGATATTAACATCTCTCAGGGGTTCTATACCCACATGTCAGTTGCGGATGCTTTGTATATGTTTCAATGTCTGTGTGGGGAGCAATGCATTTTAGGCTAGTCACACTCAGCACATGTCCAGTGGTATACTTTGGCAGTCCTGCTGATGTCATCCAATGTGAAATACACCTTTGGGGAAGGAGTACTCCAGTAATCTCCATGGTGCATACTATAACTGCGTAGTGCTGTAGTGTAATAAATTAGTGTGTGTGTGTGTGTGTGTGTGTGTGTGTGTGTGTGTGTGTGTGTGTGTGTGTGTGTGTGTGTAACTTATATCCTGTGTGGAGGTGGGTGTGAGTGTGTGACACCTGGGCCCAATGTGGGGTGGGTTTTGCAAATGCCTTTTACAGTGGCCCAACATCACAATGTCCACTGTATGGGGATAACAGATGTGAAATAGCTGAGAGGCTGGGGCACAAATCCACATCCATACATGTGACATCACGGCCAGGCAATCACAGTTAGCAACCCCAGTATTACATAGAGCATACTCTCAACCCATGTCACACACACACACACACACACACACACACACACACACACACACACACACACACACACACACACACACACACACACACACATGCTGAGGCAACAGCCAATATGTGTGTAGTACACTGCATATTGGTGACTAATAGTAACTATGGAGTGATTGCAGTGGCCTACAGAAGGGATGGCACCCTGTCCATCTGTCCAATAGGCACATACATGCAGACAGTGCACATTCCCCATGTTCCCCACTGGACACCTGCAACACCTGTGGTGCCATCACATGTGACCCACAAAGGACATACCATGCCTGAAAACATGCCCTGTATGGACAGATGCCACTGATGCCAGGGAATGCCGTTAGCATGCTATCAATGTAGGTGCAAGGTTAACCTGCTGTCCATTGCCAGTTCCTGCCACACATGGTCAAAACTGGCACATCTGATGATAATCTGTGTGCACAACATGGGCTCGACACCGCAGGTACAGTTCCACATGTCACTGTACATGCATGTGGGAGGTGTGCACATCCCAGACACCATCCATGTCATGGACTAGGGAACACATACATGGCAAGCGATGCACAGCATTGGCCACACGCAATAGCCACCCAGCTGACTGGATGATGGATACAATGCCCACCTGTGTGGGCAAATGCAGAAACCACAGGCCTGAGCCACAATGCAGACCATTGTCATGTGGCCTGATGCCAAGGTATACCAATCACCTAGCCTTGTATAGCTGTGTAACACAGTTAACCACCACATACTCATGCAGAAATGCACCCATGCATGTCAGTACTGGCAACCTGTGTGTGTGTGTGTGTGTGTGTGTGTGTGTGTGTGTGTGTGTGTGTGTGTGTGTGTGTGTGTGTGTTGTATAATGCGTATCATCACATCCACTCTAACTACAATCCCCAGTGGCATACTGAAGCATGCTGTCTGATGTCAGACACCTCCCCATGCCCTGTGCTCATTTAACTTCTGTATGACCCACGTGGTGCATGTGATACCTGCACAATAATGTGTTGTGGCAATCTCACTAGTGATGAGATGTATCCCTGGCCCTGGCAAGTCTGTCAATGTGTGTGTGTCCCTGTGAGAGTGTGGCTGTGTTGACACTGGCACCTGTTCAAGTGGACAGGCATGTGTACATCACCTACAGTATAGCTACCATATCCCTGTAGCAGATGTCAGTCACCATCACATATATATTCTGCTGACTCCACTACAGGTAACCTATGTGGTGCATCCAGCAACTTGCATAGAGCTGTGATAGCACTACATAGTCATCAGGGGTTTGATACCCTGTGCTGGTAGGTGTGTGACACAAACATGCTTAGGTTTTACTCTCCCACCCCTCCCTGACTTGTTGATGCATCTGTCTGGCTCTCTCACTCCCTCACTAATGGATGTGGAGACCTATACCTACTTTTCTTAGGCAGCAGCATGTGTATTTAGGTAATGCTTATGATCAGCTGATGGTCTCTGCATGAATTGCAGCCCTCCCCTAGCTGATTGCATGTTAAGCAGCTGTGGTAACATTCTCATAGCCAATTGCATGGAAACATACTCCAATATCTAGGAACATCATGTTTGTGTTGGTTCTTTTCATTCACTGTGAGCAGGAACTTGTTCTGTTGTTTAGCAAACGGCATCACAGATGGAGTGGGGATTTACCTCTGACAACATACACTGTGGAATCAGGACAACACACAGGAGGGGGATGTGCCTGACCAGAATACAGACTGTAAGTGCTGCTATACTGCATTCAGAGTAATGTTGGTTTAAGAGGGTGTGGGCAGATATGGCTGTCCAACATGTATTAATACCTGCCATGTCAGTTGTATGTTTATGAGTACTCCCCATCTGTAGCGTCATCTGCAAACTGGGCAGTGTGTGGTGCCTTTGGTGTCGTGTTACACACAGAACGTGTATCTGTGAACTGCAGAATGTAGAGTGAGGATAGCAGTCTGCAGATGGTGAAAGCCATGACAGTTACTGACTTTGTGTCCCTCATAGGACATATGTTGCAACAAACTCTGTTACAACAGTAAATGTATGATGTTATCACAGCAATGTGCCAATACTGGCCCTGTGTATGTGCTTCCAGCTACAACATAGTCAACATTTGTACATATGTCATGCATTAAGAGGTGCAAATGTGCTGTACACCATAATTAGTGTCATCATATATAATAACAAGCCAGTGAGATATCAGACTGCTACACATGCTATGTACAGTAGGGGTTATATTTGATGACATAACCTGGACATACCGTGGTTGTTTGTATAGTACTGAGGTCTGTGTACTTATGGTGAATGTCAACAGTGTGTGTATTGTTAATATGTACCTTGGCCTGTGTACAGACTGTGGTAGTTGTCATCATCCTAGGTCCTGTCCTATCTGATGTTACCTGCTGTTCCACTGTATGTTATCATATTGGCTTACTTGTTTGTAGAGCCACACACACACATGTCCCATACTACAGTCAGTCATCAGACCAAACTGTGTAGCAGCCCAGTATATGTAGGGTTAGTGTGTGAGTGGCACATATGAGGATGGTGTTGAACAGATAGTCCATATACTGTAATATTATGCTAGCTTGCCATATGTGGCTGTGTTCTAATTGGTTGTGGTTATGCACTTTCACACAGGTGTATCTTACCCTGTGCTGTGACATGCCTGTGCAGACTGCTATATATGCAGGTACATGCACATTCCCACTTACCCAGTGAGATGTCATGTGCAGATACTTGCCAGATGTACTGCTGCCAGGCCTCCCTTAACAGTCATGTATGTCAGACAGAGCAGTGGGATGCTGTGCAGATGTATGTCAATATCTAGTGGATAGTATGTGGCCATGGCACCCTTGTACCAGTGGTTATTACATGTCAGGCCAGACAGGGGTGTGTGAATGCATAACCTATGGTGGCATATGTATACCAGTCGTTATGTGTTATACCCATCTACACGGCTGTTAACATCCATATTGTCAGACATGGTGCACATGTTTTTCACTAAGGGGTTATGTGTATACCTCTGGACTATACAGAGTGTGTCAGAATGCCCACACATATTAGCCACTATCTCTGCTTCTGTCAACAGGGTCAGTACGTGCTAGCAGTGGTACTTTACTATGATGCCCTTAGGATGTCTGTCAGTAGGCAATGGCACACATGTGGAAAGCAGATGTGACCTCCCACACACACCATGTCTGTGATGACAATACCAATTACAGTAGCAATAGTATATAGAACTGTAATAGTACACAAATAAAGGTTTTCCATTTCTGCAAACCTGCATGTGGTGTTTTTTCCTATGACCTCTCTATGGGTATATGTTGCAGGCAAGGACTGTCATTTGTATGGGTGGCCCATACAGTGTCCAGTTGTTCAGGTGTGAGCTGTTGGCATAGTGGCTGTTCCATATTTTGTGCACCTTCTACATATGTATCTTACTGTACATATCTCTGCGCGTGTATGGGTATTCACATGTATGTCTATATATATGTAAATATATATATATATATATATATATATATATATGTATATATATATATATATATATATATATATATATATATATATATATATATGTGTGTGTGTGTGTGTGTGTGTATCTGTATCTGCATATATGTGTCTGTGTATCTGTATCCTGGGGATGTTGATGGCTTCCATATTTTATATGTCCTGTGGGAGCCAGACTGTACTGCATAATATATTACCAATACCAGCCTGACATCATACAGATGGGATGTAGTACTGTTAACATATTGTGCCCATGTCATGTCAGGTCCTGGTTATGGGATCTGCAACACTTGATAGTGTATTGCAGGGTGGACAAGTTTGGCTGTGGGGGGGGGTATGCCTATTCGTACAAGACGTATATTGTTTGGGGCCTCTCAACCCCATTAACGGTGCATGTGGACATATTTGTTTTTGTTAATCTACCACTGCTATCTAAAGATGTATGGCCACATATACCTATATAGATATATATCTGCTTACATATATATGACTATGTCCGTATATACCTACATAGATATATATCTGAGTACATATATGTACCTTGCTCTGTATATGTAGACATATAGGTGTAGACATATATATAGGTTCATAGGGTCATAGGTTCATAGGTTCATAGGTTTATACTAGGCTATCTGCCCTAAGGCATTTATAAGCCTAGCCCAAATTATTGTGGCTTACGCCACCCCTTATATGAAAAAATACTGTGCCCATTAGTTTGTTGTGCCTCTGTCCAGCAGTGACCCAGAGATGATTCCCGGGGTAAACCTACGATCTCCCATCCACAGGTCTAGATTTCTCTTGAACAGAGTCAGCGAGGTGCTCTGCCTCACATGGACCGGGATTTTATTCCACAGCATAGGGAGTCTCTGAGTGATAAATCTATCCCTCCAGCACGTCCTATTTATATCCGTGCTAAGGTTTAAGTCGCTTGCTCTAGTGGTTTTGGTGGATTTGGATTTTGAGGTGGAGCATGTCCATTAATTCCGGGTTGGACATGGCCTTGTATGTCAGGCACATGTCACCTCTGAGCAGACGGTATGCGACTGAATAGAGCTGGAGTTTCTTCAATCTGGCAGCATATGACAGATTTTGGAGTCCCTTTATCCTTTTGGTGAGGAACTTTTGGGGTCTCTCCAATTGCTGCAGATGTCGGGTGAGATACATCCCGAATGGGGCATTGTACTCGATCATTGGTCTGATAAGTGAAGAGTACAGGGAACAATGACCTCACTAGATCTGGATGTGAATCCCTTCATGATCAGGTGGGCAATGTAGAAGGTCTTTCTAACCACTTTAGCAATGTGAGTGTCAAAGAAAGGCCACTGTCAACCTGGGTCCCCAGGTCCCTGATAACCTCTTCTTTGCTTAGTGGATTGCCACCTATATGGTAGCTTGGGGTTACCTTGTTTTTCCCGAAGGGTATGACTATACATTTTTGGCGTTTAACTTCAGGCCATGGCTCTGGCACCAGCTATCTGTTTCCGTGAGTCCCTTCTGAAGGATATCAGTGTCGATGCACTTTCCACTATGGCCCAGTTTGCAGTCATCTGCAAACTTTGTCAATAAAGTCCTCCCATGTTGGCCTGTACTTCTGAGAAGTAGATGCCAAACAATAGAGACCAAGGACCGAGCCCTGTGGGACACCACTTGTGACCGGCTTGGAGTCTGACACAGCGCCAGCAACTCTAACCCTGTGGGTTCTGTCCTTAAGCCAGTTTGCAACCCATCTTGTGACATATGGGTTTACATTTAAGCTGGTAAGTTTTCTACAATACCCGAGTGGGGTATTGTGTCGAATGCCTTTGCAAGGTCAAGGTAGGCTGTATGGACTGCCTTTCCCTCATCAATGGCCTTGGTGACTATTTCGAAGAAGTCGACCAAGTTCAAAAGGCATGATCTTCCTTGACAAAGCCAAACTGGGTCGGGTCCAATGTCTGCAAGTCCCCTATATCTTTGTTTATGAGCTCCATTATGATCCTCTCCATAGCTTTGCAGACTAGACTTGTTAAGCTTATGGGGCGGTAATTACCAGGGTCCGTGAGGCGCCACCTTTGTGGAGTGGGACCACAGTTGCCGTCGCCACTCCTTGGGCACGTATCCTGTGGTAAGGCTGAGATTAAACAGCTGCCTTATGTGCGGGTTTAATTCCTCATTTAGCTCGTGTAGCACACAGCCGGGGACACCATCCGGTCCCATTGATGCTGTGTTTTAGCTTTAGAGAGCAGCTTTCACCTGCGCATTTGAGATGTCCGGGAGGCTACACTCGGCTGGGATAGTTATCTCTCCTTTAGGGGGAGAGGGTGAAGTTTGCACTGAACCTGTCTGCCAGTATGTTGGCAATGTCTGTGGGTTCAGTGATTTTTGTATCATTTTGGACTAATTCTGAGCATATCTGTGAGTTTCCACCCAGGTTCCTAACATAGCTGAAAAAGGCCTTATGATTGTCCTTTGAATCCATGGCAATTTTTCTCTCAAAATTGGCCTTAGTTGATTTTATGAGTGCTCATTTTTTTACTAATAATGATCAGGGGTGACTTCCCTTTTATGGATTTTGTTCTATCATGTAATAGCTTTCTCCTCTTATTGTAAAGTTTGTTAATGGCTGGGGTCCACCAGACTGGACGTTTGCCCTTTGTGGAAAGAGTCTTGGTTTTATTTGGGATTGCCTGATCCATGCAGTCCTGGAGGTGTTCATAGAAGGCATTTGTAAGGGCTTCCAGCTTGGGTTGTGGTTTCCTCTGACTCAGGGGCCTTGAAGGATACCACACCAGACTTGAGTAGTGTGAAGTTTGCTTTAGAGAAGTTCTTCACTATGGTCTCATTTGTTTGGGGTGGGGGATGTGGATTTCCAGTGAGATTAGTTTATGATCAGATCTCACCAATGAGGGATATACTTCGTGTGGAGCATTTTGTCCCCATGTTTGTGACAATGAGATCTAGTATATTTTCTCCTCTCGTGGGAACAGTGACTAGCTGTTCCATGGCATTTGAATTTATGAACTCCAGGAACCGTTGGGCTAGAAAGTTAGGGCTTGAGTAATGTTCCCAGTCTATATTTGGGTAGTTGAAGTCACCCAATATGATGGTGTTTGGAGATACATTTATACCCTCCAGTGTCTTCAGGAAGGCTGTGTGGGGTTCCTGAGTTTGAGAGGGTGGCCTGTAGCATGCTACAATTTGTAGAGCAGTTTGCCTATTGTTAGTTGCACCTGGATGGTTTCGAAGCTTCATGCGTTGCCACCAACCTGGAGGTGTGGTATCCTTTATGAATATGGATACACCCCTCCTTTTGTGGAGTGGTCCGGGTTTTGGGGCGGAACGCATGATATGAGGTAAAACCTAATAGTGCCGGGTGCTCTCAGGAGCCTTGAACCAGGTTTCAGTTACAGCACAGACATCGATGTTCTCCATACTGAGAAGGGCCTCGAGTCGTGCATTTTGAGATTTAGACTTCTGGCATTGAGCAGCATTACCCTCAATTTCTTCCCATTTTGTTTTCTAGGGTGGTAGGTTTAGAATTTGAGCCTTGCCTAAAAAGGCACTATGGGGTGGCAAGAGCCTTAGCCAATATCCGGAATCCCAGGGTGACAGGTGCAAGCCGTCCCATGGCAGCGTGGCTTGTCAAGCATGTCGTCCCAGGCAGACAGACACTGGATCCCCTTTGAATGACACCAGACATTAAGCCAATTGTTAAAGCTGATCATCTTGTCTCTATATTGTGGCATCATTCTTGGTGAAGAAAGGATACTGCTCAGGGTTAGGGTCATACCTGCCTGGGCTACATAATCAGAGAGCTCCTCTATGTCTCTTTTCATGCAGTCCAGGGAGGTACGTCTCAGGTCGTTCACACCAGCATGGACAATGACTGTGTCATATTTGTACTTGCTGTGGAGTGACCAGTGCTTGTGTTATGTGGCGGATTCTAGCGCCCGATAGGCAGCTTACTGTGACCCTCTCCTTGTTCAGCCTGGTGAGTGGGACGTCAGTGTGTCTGACTATGGAGTCACCTATGACAAGTATGTTTGGTGTTGTATTTGGCCTTAAGGGCTGTGACTGCTTTGCACACTGCTTTTGTGGTTTATGTGTTGCTTGTGGGGTGTCTTGAGGTAGCAGTTGTTTGGGTGTCTGCTTTGGAGGCCTCTGCTGTTTAGGTAAATTTTACTCAGAGCCTCCAGTATGTCTTTGTGTGTTTATGTGTTTGATTCAGTGGAGTGGTAGCATTATGTGAGGCTGGTTTTGTGGTGTGTGTAGTTGCCTTCTCCTCCTGTCTGGTCTTGCCAGTCCTGAGTTGAGAGAGCTCAGCCTCCAGTTTGGCTAAATAGCTGCATCTCTCAAGTATTTGTGTTATGTGGGAGGAGGAGGGTTGTCTGTGTACATGAGGCAGTTATAACATTGCCTCAAGATTCCCAGATTCACCAGCTGGACCGAGAGGAGATTGACAACTGACCTTTGGACATGCTAGAATAATATTGGGAAATCCTTAATTGAAAACAAGGGCCAGTGGGGAGTGAGGGTGTAGTGCTTTTAATTTTTAGTGCTGACTTATATAATTGCTTTAGTGAGCAAGTGCCAGGTAACTTGAGTGCAATGTGATACAAGTAACTAAATGCAAAAACGACAAACAGTAACTTTCTTTCAAGTGAAACAAGGAAATAAGTACAGTAAGCAATGCAGATATCACTAGTGATCCACAGAAGCTGAGAAGTTAGTATTAGGTGAATTGGCTTCCAGGGAAATAACAAGCAAACAAACAACAAGTATATAAACAAAGCTAGATTCAGTAGGCCTGGATCTAGTCTATGCTAGAGCAAACAAGGTGAACCAATTTCAGTAAGATACAGTTCAAATATTCAGGCACTATAAACCTTTAACCAGAAAATTCCCAGCTCAGAAGGGCAGAGTCCAGCCTCTTCTCCCACAAGAGTGCAGTCCACGAACCTTCTTAATGTAAAATAACTGGCCTGAAGCCCAAGTGCCTAAACCAGAACTAATACACTTGGACACTGGGCTCTCAATCAGCAGTTCCCAACTTAGAAGGATGAAAGCTACCTGTCCTGCCACCACAGTGCTTGCCACAAACCTTCCTAATGTAAAACAACTGGTCTGAAGCCCAAGTGCTTAATCCAAAAGACTTGAATGATAGCTACACTTTAATCAAGTTACAACCAAGCAGTAATAAATACCATTGAATACTTTAGAGAATGTCTGGATTAGTGCTCAAGTTACACAAACAAAGCTAGATCCAGCAGGCCCGAATCCAGTCTATGCCACAGCAAACAAGGCACCAACTTCAGTAAGAAACAGTTCAGATATGCATGCACTATAAGCCTTTAACCAGAAATTCCCAGCTCAGAAGGGCAGAGTCCAGCCTCTCCTCCCACAAGAGTGCAGACCACGAACCCTCTTAATGTAAAATAACTGGCTTGAAAGCCCAAGTGCTTAAACCAGAATTAATACACTTTTAGAATAACAGACACTGAGCCCTCAATCAGCAGTTCTCAACCTAGAAGGATGTAAGCTACCTGTTCTGCCACAACAGTGCAGACCACAAACCTCTCAGTGCAAAACAACTAACTGGTCCGAAGCCCAAGTGTTTAAACCAAAAGGCTTAGAATGAGTTACACCAAGCAGTAATAAATACAATTGAGTATTTTAAGATGATGCAAAAGTAAAAGAAGTAGGTAAAAACACAAGTACAGTAAAAGCAGATGAAATTTTTTTTTTTTTTTTTTTTTTTTTTTTTTCTGAACAAGTGCTGAGATCAAAGAAACAGATTTGAGTGCTGAAACTAGAAAACTGGCTAGTTACAAGAAAAAAAAAACAAGCTAGAAGGCTTCCCTCAAACACAGAAGGGCCAGAAGCCTACAAATAGTCTGTACCACTTAACAAGAAAGGCAGGAAATAAGCTTAATTTTTTTTTTCTATTTCCCAGATGCTCTCTTTGTACACAGTAGGAGTGCCTGAAATCAGAATATGATCTCACTGCACTCAGTTGAGTGAGCAAATGAGATGGGCCCAGAGGCAGGCTGAGGGGCAGTTTCAATGCCACTAAGATTAACACCAAAACAAAAACAGGGCGGGTGGGTAACTGAAGAGCAGAATAACCAGTTAAAAATTCCTTCAACACTCCTTCATACACAGTTTAAATCAATTTAAATACTGTATTTTTAAAGAAAAAGTGCATAAAAGGTACTTAAATTCTCTTATACGTCCAGTTGAATATAACCAAGTTCTTAGCTTGCCAAGCTGAAGTTTTAAAGCAGGAATTATTTCACATGCACCAGTTTAAATATGCAAGGACAGGAAATCACTGAATGTGGCTACCCCACACCTGTAATTACTAGCAAATAACAAAATTCAGCCAACACTAGCTTTTAGTTCAAGTTACTGAAGAGCAGAATAACCAGTTAAAAATTCCTTCAACACTCCTTCATACACAGTTTAAATCAATTTAAATACTGTATTTTTAAAAGAAAAGTGCATAAAAGGTACTTAAATTCTCTTATACGTCCAGTTGAATATAACCAAGTTCTTAGCTTGCCAAGCTGAAGTTTTAAAGCAGGAATTATTTCACATGCACCAGTTTAAATATGCAAGGACAGGAAATCACTGAATGTGGCTACCCCCACACCTGTAATTACTAGCAAATAACAAAATTCAGCCAACACTAGCTTTTAGTTCAAGTTACTGAAGAGCAGAATAACCAGTTAAAAATTCCTTCAACACTCCTTCATACACAGTTTAAATCAATTTAAATACTGTATTTTTAAAAGAAAAGTGCATAAAAGGTACTTAAATTCTCTTATACGTCCAGTTGAATATAACCAAGTTCTTAGCTTGCCAAGCTGAAGTTTTAAAGCAGGAATTATTTCACATGCACCAGTTTAAATATGCAAGGACAGGAAATCACTGAATGTGGCTACCCCACACCTGTAATTACTAGCAAATAACAAAATTCAGCCAACACTAGCTTTTAGTTCAAGTTACTGAAGAGCAGAATAACCAGTTAAAAATTCCTTCAACACTCCTTCATACACAGTTTAAATCAATTTAAATACTGTATTTTTAAAAGAAAAGTGCATAAGAGGTACTTAAATTCTCTTATACGTCCAGTTGAATATAACCAAGTTCTTAGCTTGCCAAGCTGAAGTTTTAAAGCAGGAATTATTTCACATGCACCAGTTTAAATATGCAAGGACAGGAAATCACTGAATGTGGCTACCCCCACACCTGTAATTACTAGCAAATAACAAAATTCAGCCAACACTAGCTTTTAGTTCAAGTTACTGAAGAGCAGAATAACCAGTTAAAAATTCCTTCAACACTCCTTCATACACAGTTTAAATCAATTTAAATACTGTATTTTTTAAAAGAAAAAGTGCATAAAAAGGTACTTAAATTCTCTTATACGTCCAGTTGAATATAACCAAGTTCTTAGCTTGCCAAGCTGAAGTTTTAAAGTAGGCATTTGCATGTATATATGTTCATATATATTTATATATATGTATATATTTCTAAATATACATATATATCTATCTCTACATATATAAATATGCTGTATCTGTTTAGATATTAATATATTTACACACATACATCTACATGTTGGTATACATTCTCTGTACTGTTGCATGACTGGGCTGGATGTTATGTTTCTGAAAACATCATATTTATGCTTGCCATGGCTTAGTGATAACTCACTTTGTGTATTGTGTGTGTGATCCTGGGTTTGAACCTTACAAAGGTTGTTTATTTTGTTGCTGGGCGAAAACAGGCCATTGGATACAGAGTGATTAAGGCACTTCAAAGCAGTTGTAAGTGGGTTTGTACGGTTTTATGTCTAGGTAAGCACTGCTAACTTCTGGTTACAGTTTATTACACTCAGTTAGCTTCTACATTGCTTTATCTGAACATGCTGGACAGATCAGAACAGTTGAGGGTTATGACTTTGCATACAGCTTACTACCTGAACATTCTAGCAAGTTCTGAACTGTTGTTGGGTCTAATTATGCATACAGCTTTCTATCTGAACATTCACACAAACTCTGTATAATTATGGGGTATGATTATGCATACAACATATTACCACTCCCGGGATTTAAACCCCTGCTGTGTGTGGCAAAAAATATTACAGTCGACATCACAGTACACTGTACTATCAAAGAAATGGTGTAAAACATTCCAGTGTTTTCTGTCTAGGTCTCCCTCAGTTGTACAATATGACTAACCTCTTAGGACTTCCAACATTGTTATACTGAACTTCCTAGACATTTTATCTGCGTTCAACAGTGTGGGTACAGCCGAGTGACATCTCCAGGCGTTTCTGCAGTTACCGCCTACTGCGCCTCTAGGCATCAAATATCGCCTGTTCATATTTGCATTAATAATTCCAAAACCATGTTACATACAAGGTATCAGAAAATTTTATCTTGAAGCATACATGATGGCAAACAAAATTGTATTGATATATGACCTCCATCTATGGGTATTTGTTAAAAATGTAAGGTGATAACTTCATTTTTTAAATGCTGAAGCCACGCCCACTGGGAGTTAAAGGTACACACTCAAAAGAGCTCTCCTGGAGGGAATGAGTTAATACAACAGTACTATTTATAGAATGCAACACTACAACAACATATGAAAGCAGAATGTACAGAAGCACTCCAGGAGTTATACTTTTATTCACAAGATATTACACCTTTATTTCCACACTACCTATATGACAGTCTTCCTGCCATATTGTCTAGTTTATTCAGTATATCCCAGACACAATACATTTTATACTGGTACAGCACTTTCTATAACTGTTATATTTATTTGTTATGACAGTACATGCAGGATTATTACTAACCTGTCTCAGGATTCAGCCTTTGTAGTCTAGCAGCATGGGCTTGCTGGGTCACAGCTCACTCTTCTGCAGCTGTCAGAGAAATACAGCGATATTTAGCCATTACCTATCCATAGTATACACAAGTTCGGCAATCATTATCTACATAGTAGAATGGGTACTTAGTGCTGAGGCTAGGCAATCATTATCTACATAGTAGAATAGGTACTTAGTGCTGGGGCAATGGCCATCTGCCTTGATTCTTGGATCCGCTGGTCCAGGAGATCCCCCCTCCACCACTTCAGGTCAGCATGCTAATGCCTGACCTGCTCACCAGGCTGGGGGATACCAGTGGCACTGGTGAGGTCATGGGCAAGACTGTCACAGGCCTCCACTTTATACTGAGAGCCCTGGTACTGGTCCTGTGGTAGTCTCTGCTCATGATGTTTTTACCAGGAGCCATACCATGTATCTGGACTCCTGGGTGCCCCAGCGCTGTGCTCTAAATCGAGTGCTTTCCCCAACTCCAGCCATTCTGCCTACAGTAGGGAGCTGCAACCAGTTATGGGAAGTATTCACACCTGTGGGATTTACATATGCCTGACTTCCCACACTTTCCCATGATTGGATGGTTTTGAAAAGGCTAAGCTATGGGCACACCTGCTTAACTAATGTTGGCATTGCTTAAAGGGGTATACCACTGGGCAGATTGAGTTAACCAGCCTACACATTGCTTAAACCAAGTAAGCTGAGCTGTGCAATGCTTAGTATTGCTTAATATTTAATTAACATTATATTTTCCTTGTGGCATTGATTTATTATTTGTTACATGTTATATCTGTGTCTGGTATCTGTGATTCATGTGTACGTACACTGGCCTATCCCCTGGGGTATTTAAAAGAACAGTTTAGGGACTTTAGGAAGAAAGTACATCCATATACTAAACATTACAAGGCTGGATCATATCAGTGGAAACAGCAGTATGACAGTAATGCACAAATAAATGATGATTTATATAAACACAGTTATAACCAGGAGACTAGTGAACACGAAATCCCTTTAGGACAGGAGGGGCACAGGAGATCCGAATGAATACGCAACCTACCATCCCATCCAACATATGCACAGGTTACAAACAAACATACTCAGAGATACCAGGAGAACCATCAATATTGATGGAAACAGATATTTTACCAACAATTGATACTATAGGATTACTTGAAAACACTATTGTAGAGATGGAGACAGAATGTGAACAGTGTGTGAGTGACTCTACTACCAGCCCCAGCATTGTTATATATCAACAAGACAAAAGTTTCTTTATTTACAACTACACTGACATTAGAATTGAGGACAGACACTTTTCTTTATTTAAAAAGGGTTTCACTTTTGTTCCAACTAGGAGAGTCGATTTAGTTGAAATCACCTTAGACATAAAATTATTCACTAGGAAGTTAAACTGGTTTTGGCTTCCACAAATGAATTTAAAAAAAAAAAATAACACAAACAGAATTTATGACAGCTTAGTAAGGAAAAGTACGTACAATCCCCTTTACAGAGTGACATTAGCAATTTTGAAAAAGTTGTTATCAAGGAATTAAGGGATATATACAACCAAAACAGATATAGTTATGTGAATTCCAACTTGAATTTAGAAGAAAGAAAGACTTTGGATGAAATTAAACAGCAATATTCAGATGTTAGAATTATGAAACCTGATAAAGGGGGAGGGGTAGTGCTTATGAATAGATGGTCCTATATTACTAAAATGATGGATATTTTAAATGTACAGGGATGATACACTATTATTTCTCAAAATGAGCTCAACATAGCATACAAAAAGATAGATTTAGTAATAGAAGACAACTTATTACAAGGTTTAATCGATGAAAAACTTTATAGATTTTTCAAAGTTGAAAAACCTTTTCTGTCCACGATGTTTGGTATCCCCAAGATACATAAAGGCATAGAAAATTCACCACTAAGACCAATAGTAACATCGGATGGATCCAAAACCCAACCCTTAGCCATTTATGTCGATTCGAAATTGAAACCCTTTTACAAATTATATTCACACATTCTTATTGATTCGTGGGATTTATTAAACAAAATCAACATGTTACAATATCAATCCCACTATTCTTTTTTAACAGTAGATGTTAAGGATTTGTTTTCGGTGATCCCACATCATATCGGTCTTGAATGGTTTGAATCTATGTTAACAGAATTTAGATTTCTAAATGAGAATGAGTTTAGATTAGGTTTGGAAAACATTGAACTGGTATTAAAAAACAATTTTATATACTTTCAGGGTGATATTTTTCAACAGTTGGATGGGGTAGCGATGGGGGCAGCTTGTGCCCCCATTTTTGCTAACATAGTTATGTTATACTGGGAATTACATTTTGTGTTTAATTCTCCATTCATGGACCACATAGAAAAATACTTCCATGTTTTGGATGATATTTTGATTATATGGAAAGGTGCACAATATGAAATAGCTAGTTTTATGGAATACCTAAACAACTCCACCCAGTTCCTTGAATTTACCCATGATTTTAATGTAGAGGAGGCACATTATTTAGATATCACCCTTTTAAAAGATGATAAAAATAAAAAAAATTGTGTCTAGAATTTTTAGAAAAGCTTGCTTTTCTAATTCCTATTTACACTATCACAGTAACCACCCTCCACTGCAGAAGAAAAATATAATCAAAGGACAAATGGTTAGGGTGGCTAGAATGACATCAGAACATACAGATTTCATAAAAGAAATGGATTATGTTCATAAATTATTTTTGGAGAGGGGTTATCCAGAACAAGACATCATGTCTCTCAAGGAAGAGGTGATAAAGGGGTGGGGTAGTAGATACATACCCCTGTTGAGCACAAATACTAGACACATAGAAGACAATGACAATATTATAGATAATAATATTTTGGAAATTCAAAACAACGGAACTTACAAAAAAACTAAGGAACTAAATACCCCTTTTTTTGTCATGACATTTAATTCCAATACTAATACTATCAGAAAAGTCATAAACAAGACATGGGACATTTTCAAGAGTATGCCTAACAGATTAGACATATTTAATAGACACCTATGCTACAGTTTTAGAAAGGGTCCAAATCTCAAAAATATTTTTGAGAGAGTTAGGTATGAGAATGAAGAAACAAACAGTAAAAAAAAAGGAACTTTTCACTGTGGTAGGTGTTCTCAATGTACATTCATAGCGAACATTAGTGAACTAAAAATACCCACCATTTCATTAGTTTTTAGAAGCCAGCAGCATAACTCTTGTTACACAAAAGGGATAGTGTATTTAGTTTATTGTTTCCACTGTTGGGCCTATTACGTAGGAAAGACAGAGAGACATTTAAGACAAAGAATATATGAACATATGTATGATGTCAATAGGAAAAAGAAAACAAATGCACTCTTTAGACTCACATTGATCTGTAAGGAAGCCAACTTCAAATTTTGGGTATTGGAAATGCTACCAAGGGACAGTAGGGGTGGTGATTGGGAAAACCAGTTAACTTATAAAGAAGTGATATGGCAACTACGTCTTGATGCCAACACACCCCCAGGAATGAATGACTATGTATCAATTTTACCTACCCTAAGGTTAAGAGCTAATAAAGTTAAAACTAACAACAAAAAAAGAACAAAAAAACAATATATTTGAACTAGAATTCATTTTTTTTACATTATATTATATGTGTTTATATAACAAGAAATGTGTATACAATTTATTATATTCATTTGTTATTTGATTTATTAGGGCCATCCATTTCAACATCATATATAACGACAACAAATCTGTATCACATATCTTAATATTTTAATATTTTAATATAACAAATATATATATATATATATATATATATATATATATATATATATATATATATATAATACATATATATGTATTATATATCATTTTATTATGAGACAATCATAAGGACAACATTTCAAATATCTAATAACATTAATGTTTTTCAACAACAACAACAATTTCATTTAATTAATTTATTAATGGATATATATATATATATATATACACATATATATATATATATATATATATATATATATATATACATAAGATTTTATATTTACTTATATATTTTATACATTTTACACATACTATATTTCATGTTTTATGTCTCATCTAGATGAGGAGAAAGGTTTGGTGTTGTTTTCACGTGTTTTATTCATTTATTTTCAGACACAGTGTTTTTTAAAAGTTTTTTAAGGGAATTTTTCAGGTATAAGCCCTTTGGAATTTCCTAATTAAGGTGAGCTGAACCATATTTTTAAATCTTAATTGAGTTGTTTAATTGAGTCAATTAACTAAGAGAAACTTGTATATATACATAAGAAGAAGTCCATTAATTATTCTGATGAAGTTTCCCATGGGGGGGGGATGAAAGCGCTTAATCCTTTTGTCTAAACAGTCCTTATTTATTTGTACTGAGTTTTGTTTATTCATTTGTCTAATAAATCTACTTGTACTATTAGACTGTCTGGTTTATGGACTGAAGAGTCTTTGAGCAATTTCATCTTCGCCACCATATATCCTTGAGTTTTGTGGGACTACCTTTATTGGATCCTGTCACAACGGAGAGCATTTGTAGTTAAATGGCTAGTTAACTATTAGCTCTGCTCATCCTTTACGAAGTGTGGTCTTTAATGTGAAAAAAAAAAAAAATAACATGGTCACACTTAATATACAATACAATAACAAGCATGCCAAAAAGAAGTCAAGAGTTGCATTAAAAGATGCATCATCAGCTGTCAGCAAATATTGCATGACTCATGCTACACAAATATATATATATATATATATATATATATATATATATATATATATATATATATATATATATATATATATATATATATATATCAAGAAGGCAGACCAGCTATCCTAACAGTACAATTACTTTAAATATAAAAAGAGAGCACAGTGATAATACAGTCTGAAATATATAGTGCTGAGTACTGTTCATTCCAGGGAGGGATAAATGAGAAATGTTAAGTAAAGTGGAATCTAGATTAATTTTAAAATGTAATACCCTACATTCCATAGGTTTAAATACAGACGTGAATTGGACATGCGTGTTGTAATGGGAAAGTGTATATATCTGTGTGTATGTATATATTGATAATATGGAAGCACCTAAAAATCAAATTTTAGAATGTTGATCACAAAAGATTGAGTGTCATAACCCCGAGGGTAAAAAGTAACTGATTTTTTGCAGAAGGAAAAGGTGCTATAAAAATACTTTAGATCTATAAGTTAGATTTGTTGTGATTCCTTGTGAAGGCTTGTGATAAAGCAGTATGGAAAATAAAGCTTGTCATTCTCAGTTTCCTTGTGTGAGGAAAAAACAACACCTACACACACATACACTCATAAACACACACACACACGCGCGCACACACACACACACACACACACACACACACACACACACACACACACACACACACACACAGACAAATATACACACAAACAAATCTATTCCAGCCAATAATATTAATTTAACTACAACCAAACAAGTAACATTTACAAAAAGTATCATTGAAGTACTAAAGCCTGGTTTACATGCAGGCTGTGAGGTGCTAAAGCCTGGTTTACATGCAGGCAGGCACTCCAATATAACAAATATCATTTTAGTTATGTAGTAAGCACAGAGAAAGGGTTCTTGTTCAGACAATGCAAATTGATACCTTCTGTGGTGAAGACCAAATCCCAAGTGTTTACCAAATACATATTTCTCTGAAATGAAATAAAATGTCCATTAAGCAAATATCACAATACTTGTTTTTCCTTATGACCCAGAGCCCCTACTCTCCATTGCAATAGCTCTTTCCATGCTCATTAATATTATAATTAACTGCAATAGCAAGACAACTTGGACAAAGGGAGAGCTGTTGTGTGGAAGAATCCACTAAAAATACTGCTTCAGTTACAATTAACAGTTATAAATGAAGAGGGATCCATCAGTCAAGCTTGGGAAATATGTCTTTACCCAATTAGCAGATATCTAAGTAAACACCGTAATCAGTGATCAAGAATGCCATTGACACCAAAGCTCAGCATGTAATAAATACAATTTAGACCCAGATTTTGGTATTGTTAGGAATTACTGACAAACATGAAGTCTGACCACAAAGTCTGACCACAAAGTAGCATAAGTAGTAGGGGAAGCTTGGCTTCTAGGCTGCAGCACATTCATTTTTATTTTAAATATATTTTTATTTGTTTTACTTTCTTTCTTTAACTAAAAAAAAAATTTCCTATTTCCTTAGGAATCAAAACTAGTGGTGCAGATGTAAAGAATTCTGAATTCTGATGAAAAAGTCAGCTGGGGCATAGCTAAGATGGCAAGCAGTTAGCAGCACAGGAATTTCATTCTGCTTCTCCTATACATTTTTGACAGGATTAAATTGTCATTTTCATCAAAATTCATTCAAATAAGCTGGAATATCATGTTGGAAACTTCTTGGGACATTTTGGTGGAAAAATAATTTACATTTCAAATAATAATAAAGATTACCAAAGGAAGATGAACCACTCTGAAGTAGTTTCACAAGAAAAATAATTGAAGAAAGAGTTACCATCTGTTCTTTGCAGTATACAAGACCTATCATTAAAACTAGATAAACTGGACTCCAAAGGCAGCAAAATAAAAGAATATTGTACAAAGCTGATTGAATTAATCAAAGAAGTAATGAAACAACATAAATTCCACGTATCTTCTATGGAGGATTCTATCACTGACATAGACAGCAGACTTACAGAAGGAAAACAACTTTGGTTTTATTCTTCAACAAAACAACAGGTTATTGGAAAAAAATTAATGACCTGTAGAATAGGGCAAGGAGAACAATATCTGAATTTAAGGAGTCCCTGAACAACTAGAAGGAGATAACATGGTCAACTTCTTATCCACTTGGATCCCTAAAACATGAAACCTTCTTGATACCCTATCATTTGGCATAGAGAAGGCTCATAGATCTTTGACTGTAGTGACACCAAGCAAAAAACTTTCAAATCCAAGATCTATAATAGTCAAATTTATTTCTAGTCAAGACAAGGCTCTAGTTTTGAAAACAGCTTGGTCTGCTTCACCCATAAAACTTGGTAATTTTTTCATTAGATTCAACAATGACTATTCCTCTCGGGTGGTTTTAAAAATGAAAAGCTTGCATTCCTCTGTTAAAATCACTGAAGAAAGCTGGAATAAAAACTCACCTAATCTACCCTGCAAAACTAAGATTATTCTTGCCAGAAGTGAAAAAAATTTTTTTTGATTCCTTAGAAGATGCAGTTTCTTTCATCCCGAAAAATAATTTAGTTAATCCTACAGATGATATGGACCTGAGTGTATCTTTAAAAAGACAGGCTACAAGGAATGATTAGAAAGATAAAGAGAACAAAAAAAAAATCAGAGACAAAACTACGTGTTAATTATTTATATTTTTTTGTGTTAAAATAGGCTGTTTCTGAATCATCTTTTAAATTAAATCACCTAAAGGTAATACTTTTCTATTTTCCTTACATTCATTTCATTTTACAAGTATTAGTCTCTCTGAGCAAACTGTGATATATAACATTAAGTATCCTGTTTTTTGCTTATTTTTATGAGTTATTTATATCACTTTTATTGTCTGCTGCATACATTTCCAGCTAGTTTCACTGTATGTGAGGTATTAACTGGAAATTTTCTACAATTGTTAAGCATCTGTTTGGGTTTGTTTGTTCTGATTTCCTGCCAATATGACTTAATTGTTTGCAGTTAAAAGCATTCTCTAGAGTCTCCTTGCTCCTTTATCTGTTTAAACATTTGTGCAGTTTTTTTTTTACCTAAGTTTATGGTCATTGGCTGATTGGGGTTACATGGACTATGGCTTGGAGAAAGCACGTCATTGGTTCTTTCAAGCTTTTTTTAAAGTTGTTTCAGTTTTATGCTTTGTTACTTCAGTTAACTTGTGAGTGTTTCTGCCACTTCACACTGAGCTAATCAGAGGAAGAGCACTGAGCAAGCTGATCTATGATATATAACATTAAGTATCCTGTTTTTATTTGCTTATTTTTACAAGTTATTTATAGCACTTTTAATGTCTGCTGCATATTTTGTAGCTAGTTTCACTGTGCGTGAGGTATTAACTGGAAAGTTTCTACAATTGTTAAGCATCTGTTTGAGTTAGTTTGTTCTGATTTCCTGCCAAGGAGTGTGTCATATAACTTGATTGTTTGCTGTCAAAAGCATTCTCTAGAGTCTCCTTGCACCTTTATCTGTTTAAACATTTCTGCATTTTTTCTACCTAAGTAGTGTGGGTAAGTTGTAGCATTGTTCATATTCAGACTTGTGTTTTGTGCCTAGTTGTTTGCTGCTAGAGGTTGTGTATCTGAGCACATGTTCCAGGCCATCTTAGTTTAACCAAAGCCAGTATAGCATTTTAGTGAGAGGGAAGTGTTTATGGTTATTGGCTGATTGGGGTTACCTGGACTATGGCGTGGAGTAAGCACCTCATTGGTTCTTTCGAGCTTTTTTTAAAGTTGTTTCAGGTTTCAGCTTTGTTACTTAAGAAGTTAACTTGTGAGTGTTTCTGCCATTTCACAGCTAATCACGAGCTAATCAGAGGAAGGGCATTGAGCAAACTGATCTGTGATATATAACATTAAGTATCCTGTTTTTGCTTATTTTTACAAGTTATTTATAGCACTTTTATTTTCTGCTGCATACTTTTCTAGCTAGTTTCACTGTGTGTGAGGTATTAACTGGAAATTTTCTACAATTGTTAAGCATCTGCTTGGGTTTGTTTGTTCTGATTTTTGTTTCCTATGCCCCCTCCCTATTGGTATCCTGTTCTTATACTTGGTGGCTTTGCAGCTGTCCACTCCCACTGTAAATTTGATCTGGGACACTCCTCCCAGTCTAGTGTCATTACCTCATTCTACCTAATACAGGGAGAACATTTGAGAAGGCCAACCCACTTAGTTTTTTAACCTTCAATTATCTTCTGCTTCTCCTTTCTCCCTTTCCACTTTACAAAAAAAAAATAAAACATTTCTAAGCTTATTTCCTGCCTTTCCTGTAAGTAGTCTAGTCCAAATACAGATTTTCTGTATCCAGGACTGTTTAAAGTTTCTGTGACCCCAAGCCTTTCTGTGTTGGAGGGAAGCCTTCTAGCTTATCAGTGGGAGTGGTAAGCACTAGCTAGCTTATCTAAAAAAAAAACACTTTATGCATCGCCGCTTAGCTAGGGTTAAACTGTTCCTGGCATCATAAAGTCTGCTCTTCAAATTTTCCCTTAGAACTAGCCAGTTTTAGCTTTAGCAATCAAATCTGTTTCTTTCAGCTCAGCACTTGTTCAGAACTCATTGTAAGCACTAAATAAGCTACAAATTACTACAGCACTCAACTTTCCTCACTTGTCTAGGGAAAAACTGTTTTTAGTACTTAATAAATAAGCACCTATCTAGATATGTCTAACAGTCAGCTGCCGGTGTTTTCTCCTGTCTACCTGATGAATCTGGGCATCTTGGGGCAATGCAGTAATTGCCTCATGTACACAGACAACCATCTCCTCCTACCACCCAACACTACAACCTGTGAGAGATTCACTTATATAGCCAAACTGGAAGCAAAACACACATAGAAACACAAAATACACACCTACATTACATCTGCCAAAGCAACAGGGACCTCCAAAACAGAAACGCAAGCAACCACCACCACTCCAACACAACCCAAATGACACATAGCCCACAAACTTACTGTGCCACTCAGCCACAGCCGATAAGGCATAACAACATACCCAACACTCTAGTCATAGGTGATTCTATAGTCAGGCACACTGATGTTCCACTCACCAGGCTAAACAAGGAGAAAGTTACTGTCAGCTGCCTGTCAGGTGCCAGGATCTGCCACATAAAGCATGTACTCAGGTCACTCCACAACAAGTACAAATATTACTCTGTCATTGTCTATGTTGGTGTGAATGACCTGAGACATACCTTCCTGGACTACATGAAAAGAGACATGGAGGAGCTGTCCAATCTTGTAGCCCAGGCAGATATGGCCCTACCCCTGAGTAGCATCTTGCCATCACCCAGAATGATACCACAGTACAAGGAAAAAATGATTGACTTCAACAATTGGCTAAGCTTCTGGTGTTAGTCTAAGAGGATCCAGTATCTGTCTGCCTGGGATGATATGATCAACAGACCAAGATGCTTTGCTAGAGCTGGCATACAACTGTCACCCTTGGGATTCTGGATACTGGCTAAGGCTGTTGCCACCCCTATAGTGCATTTTTAGGCAAGGTTCGAATGAAAAATTCATCACCATAACAGGTACAACCAAGCAAATTCTGAGGGTAATGCTGCTCAATGCTAGAAGTCTAAACCTCAAAATGCACTCCCTCGAGGCACTCCATAAAATGGAGAACATCGACATCTGTGCAGTGACAGAGACCTAGTTCAAGGCTCCATAGAACACCCCTGCATTACCAGGCTATAATTCATACCACACCTTTCGGCCACCTAATCTGGACCAAAACACAAAGGGCAGAGGCATGTCCATATTCATTAAGGATATCCACACCTCAAGGCTAGTTGCTCAGCATAATGCATCTGAGATTATCCAAGTGCAACTAACTCTGGGCAAGACCACAATCTAAATTGTAGCTTGCTACAGATCCCCCACCATGTCCCAGGATTCCCACTTGTCATTTCTTGATACACTGGAAAATATTAAGGTACAACCTAACACCCTAATAATGGGCAATTTCAAATACCCCACCATTAACTGGGAAAACTACTCATGTACCGACTCGTTTGCTCAATGTTTTCTGGAATTCATAAATTCCAATGACTTGGATCAACTTATCCACACCCCCACCAGGGGCAGCAATATCCTAGACCTGGTCATTACTAACATGGGCAACCAATGTTCTACACCCGAGGTCAGTTCTTCGTTGGTCAGATCCGACCACAAGCTAATCACCCTAGACATCCACATCCCGCCCCACCCACCCCATTAGGGAAACCAGCTTAAAAAATTTCTCCAAAGCCAACTTCACACTTCTTAAGACAGAAGTGGCAAACTTCATGACATCCATGCAGATGGACAATAGAGGTACGACTGCTGAATCCTACACAAATGCACTTTATCAGCACTTACACGAGTGCATGGATCATGCAATCCCTAACAGAACCAAGATGCTTTACTTCAAATAAAGGAAGCCAATCTGGTGGTCCCCTTCCATAAACAAACTCTTCAACAGAAGAAAGAAACTGTTGCAAAAAAGAGTAAAATCCCATGATAGGAGGAACTCCCTGTTCAGCCTCAGTAAGAAGCTGAGATCCCTCATAAAATCCTCCAAAGCTAGTTATGAAAACAAAATTGCCACTGATTCTAAAGACAACCACAAAGCATTCTATAGCTATGTCAAGAATCTCAATGGCAACACTCAGATCTGCTCTAAGTTACAGCACAATGGCACTAAATATACAGAACCAACCAATATTGCCAACATCCTGGCAGATAGGTTCAGTGCTAACATTATCCCCCTCTCACCCTCTAAAGGGCCCATCTCTATACTGGAAGAATACAAAGTTCCTGTAATCATGGCTGCACAGGTAAAAAACACACTCTCCAAAGCCAAGAATACAGCATTCATGGCACCTGACAACATCCCAGGCTGCGTTCTACACAAACTACAAAACGAACTGGAACTCCACCTATGTACCATGTTTAATCATAGCCTTACCTCAGGCTTTGTGCCCACTGAATGGTGCACAGTGACGGTTATCCCACTCCACAAATGGGGAGCCACCACGGACCTTGGGAACTACCACCCCATTAGCCTGATGAGCCTGGTCTGCAAGGCTATGGAACGTATCATCATGGAACTTATAAACAATTACATTGGTAATCTCCAAACTCTGGACCCCACCAGTTCGGATTTATAAAAGGCAGATCATGTCTCCTAAACCTGATAGACTTCTTTGAAGTGGTCACCAAAGCCGTAGATGTGGGTAAGGTGGTTCACACAGCCTATCTAGATCTTGCCAAGGCTTTTGACACCATCACCCACTCTGTAATTATAGATAAACTCACTAAACTAGGTATAAATCCCTATGTCACAAGATGGGTTGCCAACTGGCTCACTGACAGAACCCACACTGTGAAAGTAGCAGACTTCAAATCTGACTTCAGACCAATGACAAGTGGAGTACCACAGGGTTCAGTCCTGGGTCATCTCCTGTTTGGTATCTACTTCTCTGAAGTACAGGCTAACACAGAAGGTCTTTGGCAAATTAAGTTCACAGAAGACTACAAACTAGGAGCCATAATCAAAACTCCTAACGATGTGGACATCCTACAAAAGGGCCCCACTGAGACAGATGCCTGGTGTCAAAGCCATGGCTTCAAGCTCAATGCCAAAAAGTACATTGTCATCCCTTTTGGTAAAAGCTCTGTACCCATGAACTACCACATAGGCGATGGTCTACTTAACACTGAAAGTGTGATAAGAGACCTTGGGAAACAGGTGGACAGTAGTCTCTCCTTTGATAGTCACATCACCACAGTAGTCAGGAAATCCTTCTACATGGCACACTTCATCACAAAAGGTTTCTCATCCAGGAAAAAAGAGGTCATTGTTCCCCTCTACTCGTCACTCATTAGACCCATTATAGAATACAGCGACCCTTTTGGTATGTACCTCACAAGACATCTGCAACAACTGGAAAGGCCACAGAAATACCTCACAAAGAGGATTACTGGCCTCAAACAGATGCCCTACGCAGACCGTCTCAAAAAACTCCAGCTTTACTCCATCATATATCGCCTACTCAGAGGGGATCTCTGCCTAACATACAAAGCTATGTCAAACCCAGAGCTGTTGGACATGCTCCATTTAAAGAAATCCAAATCCCTCTGAGCTACATGCTCTAGGGACCTAAACATTGTCACAACAATAAACAGAACATGCTGGAGGGATAGATTCCTGTCCTACAGACTTCCCATACCCTGTAACAAATTACCTATCTATATCAAACAAAGCTCTTCATTAGCACTCTTCAAGAAAAATCTTGATGATTGGATGGGAGATTGGAAATTCACCCCGGGGATCACTTCTGTGGCTCTGCTCGTCAGGGGCACAGGAAAATAATTTTCATGGGTGGTGAAAGCCAGGGTACAATTTGGATAGTTTATATAGGCCCTATGGCAAATAGCCTAGTACCTACCTATGATCCTATGAACCTATGTTACTGTAATATTGCAGTTTTTCCACTATAGGGAGGAAAGTATATAGTAATAAGCTTATTTTAACTAAACTATTATGAATCTAAAGGGAAATGCCATACTCAAAGAGTTTGAATTTTTATTTATTTATTTTCCTTTTTCTGTCCTATCACTCTTTCCTTTTCAACAATAATTTAGTAATTGAGTAAATTTAATAGAATGAGTCTGGTTTGGGGGATGGTTTTACTGTTGGGAAATGTAAGTGTGTAGAAGGGAATGTTAAAGCTCTTTACTGTTGTTAATATTTAACACAGTATTTATATATTGTGTTACTGACAGTGTGCACTAATGTGTTTTCAATTCCCTTTTCTTTCTAGTGATGTTATTAAGGTTATATAACTTTCTGCTGCTTACTGATGTTAAAAACAAAATGTCAGTTCAAAATTGGCTTGCAGGATGTGTCCATGAGCATTCTATGTTTAAAGACTTCTTTCTAGTCTGTTTTCCCACCAAATTACTTCAGAATAGTTTAGAGAATGTTTTCAGCTTGTCTCAAGCTTCTGTGTGTCTCTGCTTCACTATGAATAGTTCCTGAGTCAGAGGTCAAGTGCAACATGACCTTTAACCCCTCAGAAGCAGGAAGCTTTCAGTTTTAATTGAATCTCAATTTGATTAAAAAAGAAGAGGTGTTCTTATTGTCAGGGGGGAAAAAGTCAGCTCTTCGTAAAATATTGGATTCCTATTCTGACAAGAATGGTATGCTGGGATTGATGGTAGTAGAAATTTATAAAAATACTATACCATTATAAATATCTTTTGAATCCCTGGGATTGGTTCTAAAACAGTTAAGAATGCTTAGATATTATAACACCATACTTTAAAGGAGAAATGTTGATAGCTGGTGATTTTAACTGCATCCTATCAGACAAAGATACTACAAATGTTAAACAAATTAGACTATCTTCAGTAGCAAAACATTTAAATCATTATATTAATATAATTTATATGAGAGATATATCAGATTTAAAACTATATGGTTGTTTAAAATATACTCACTATTCTTTTAGATTTGGGATTCAAACCAATATCAATAAAGTATTGGTATCCAATGCATTATATAAAAAGAGAGGAGATACTAATAGTTCCATGTTCCTTATCTAAACACAATGCTATTATATTTAAATTAACTTTAAGTCCAAACAATTTAATTTCTTGCCAAATACCCCTGGCATATAAAACTAAAATAAAAAAACTTTAATGAATGGTCATTAAAAGAGATAAATCAATTTATGGAATTTAAAAATAATGGTGAGGTCACTGACGTCATACTATGGGACACATTAAAAGCTTACTTATATGGTAAAGGAAAGAAAAGGTATATTTGTAAAAGAAAGGAATGGGATAAAGAGTTAATGCTCTGAATACTGACACTGATAAACTAAAATTAAACCTTAAACCCAATGATAAAGCTGCAAGCACACAGCTGAAAAATTTAAATCATAAATTCCTAGAAATCTTATGTCATAAACTTTCTATTAATCTAGAAAAAAATAAATTACAGTCATATTCCATAAACCCCAAGAGCCTTCATAGAATAGCTATTAGATCAAAAAAACATGAATAAAATGAACCATATCAAGGAGATGGTTTATAAAGAAGGGAATGCAACTATTTAAGCTATAGATCTGGAAGATTTATTAAAATGTTTTAGTAAATATTATGAAGACATTAATAAAACAAAGTCAAACCTGATTAACAGCAACTTATTGGATACTTTTTTTAAAGTACATAATAAACTATCAAAAGAACAGAAAAGCAAGATTGATAAGTCTTTTTCCTTCAAGAAATAGAAGACCAAAATAACAATCTTAAAACTAATAAAGCACCAGGTATCGATGGGATAATTCCTGAGCTATAAAACTTTTACCTGATAATGTTTTAATAATTTTATTAAATGCTTTTGAAGAAGCTAAAAGTACATCTAATATTCCCCTGTCATGGAGAGATTCTCTTATTACACCCATTTTAAAATCAGACCCTGCTTTATGTTCTTCTTATCAACCTATATCACTTTTAAATGTCGACTACAAGATTTTCATGTCTGTATTAACAAAAAGATGAAATCAAATGCTTATTGGTTTAGTAAATGAAGATCAGACTGGGTTTATAATTAATAAGAAAGTTCAAGATAATATAATAAGACTCTTTATGATTGATATGGCAAACAAAGATAAAATCCATAATAAGCTTAGATATAGCTAAAGCTTTTGACTCTGTGAATTGGTCATACTTGTTCAGAGTACTAAATGAATATAACTTTTTCACAGATTTCATAAAGTTAATTAAAAAGCTTTATGATAACTCATTTTCTTTTGTCAAACTAGGTTCTTTATATCTAGCCCCTTTGATATCTTAAAAGGTACCAAACAGGAATGCCCTTTATCCCCTTTGCTATTTGCAGTTATTATAGAGCCATTTGCTAACTATATAAGAGCTAACATAAAAATTAAAGGCTTTAAAATCAATGAAAAATGTTATTTTAAAATTCAACTTTTTACTGATGACATTCTGCTCACTAGTGGTAATACTGAACTCTCGTGGGATCATATAGTTAGCTCTATTGGCCAATTTTGAAAAGATTTCAGGTCTGAAATCTAATACAATAAAACAAAAATCTTGCTTATAAACAAAGGGATAAACACTAAGTTAAACTCTTACTAAAATTTGGCTGGGACAATTCACAGTTAAAATGCTTGGGAATTACTACTGAATTACTATTGAGACTAATAATAAAAAAATCAATTTTAGTTAACTGCCAAAACCTAATTGATACAATATCCAAATTAATAAACAATTGGAATAAATTATTTTATACATTTGAGGATAGACTTACATTAATCAAAATGATAATCTTACCAAAAACCTTATTCTTTAGTCAGTCATTGATTCTTCCCCCTAATAAAAACATTTATAAAATAAACTCTATTTTATTAAAGTTCTTACGGCATCCCAAAAAAAGCAAGAATCTCCTTAGAGTGTCACATCAAAAGTTGGGAGGAGGAAGGCATTAGTTTCCCCAGTATTGACTTATATTATAAATCTGTAGTAATTAAAGTAATACTTCAGTGGCTTGACTCCTCTTATGCTTCTTGTTGGAAATCAATATGTAAAAATATACTAACAGACAATACCAAATTTATAATAGAAACCTATACAAATTTGTACATCAGTACTTGGGGGGGGGTTAAAAGACTATATATTAAATGAAAAACATAAGTTTACTCTCTATCCTTTCATAAATTAGGTTCTATTAATATTCAACAGATTTATGAATTTGAATTATCTAATCAAAGATCTACTAATAATATTATTTCCTATAGCTTTCACAAGTAGATGCTTAATATATTTTAATACAAGGAAATGTTTGGCTTAAAGAATAGTAATTTAATTTATTGGCATCAATTTCTGAACAAAAATAAAATACACTCAGCTGATTAGCTGATTGCTAGCTATAATCTGGAAAATAGTTGTTTAGATATACAAACATGTAAGGAATATATTCAAGACAAAATTAAAATAGCATTTGACTATATATAAACTAATATTCCACAAATCCTAGACTTCTTTTCTAATATAAATAATAATCCATCTAAAGGTAAGTCATGCTTGTCAATCATATATAAGATTATTAGAATTGAAGTCATTCCCTCTGAATTGTCATAATGGAATTAATCTGCAAAAATAAATAAAGAAGAATTTTTTTGTGACTGGACTGATTTTAAAAGCTTTTGCCAAGCATTGTGGTCAGATAATTGTACTATTACAGATTCCTTGATTTTGTTCAATGCCCCAATCCCAGACATTATTCCAATATCTCAAATACCTATTCTTTAGTGTGTCCTAGCTATTGCTAGGAAAGTTATTTTATTTATTTATTTATTTATTTATATTTGTTTACTGGGTAGTGTCTGACTGGGCCAGGGGCCCGTTTTCAGCAGAGAGACAGGGAGAAAAGCTCCAAGACAAGTAGTAGACAACAACATAGCAATGGAAAAAGATAAACAGGTTACATACATGACAGAGGTAAATTACAATTTCTGATTACATAGATAATACAGGTAGGTGATGTCATTATATATAAGATAGTAATACCCTTTTAGGGGTAAGAAAGTACAGGCAGAAAAAAATATAATGTATGATTTCTATGAGAGTTATATACAACATATAAAAATGTGAATGGGACTTATGCAATGTTAGTGTGGAAAACAGTCAGGGTAGAGGAGTTTAGCCTGGGTGGGTGCAGGCAAGTTATAACTAAAAACTGGAAATGAAAATTAGGTCTCTCTTTTATTACTGAATTTATCTGTCTAGCCAAATCTATTTTTAAAAATGAATTATCAACCATAAAAATGAGAACTAGAAATGTAACTCATGAATACATAGCCTGGCATGAATTTAATGATCTATTAGAAAAGTACTAATGGTTTTGTGTATATAATTCTTGTTGTGGACTTTTGTATATATATATATATATATATATATATATATATATATATATATATATATATATTTTTTTTTTAGATTGTTGAATTCTTGTAGGAATATGTAAAATAAATAAAAACTTTAAAAACATTCAGCTTGTCTTTCTTTTTTTTAAACAGACCAAAACTTCAATATACTAGCCGAGGGAAACAAAACAATTATGCCTTTTTGTGCCTCATACTGTGTTCCTGGGGAGGATAAAAGACAATGAATATGGATGCCAGCCATGCTGTAACTCAAGGCATTGAGCAGCCTTGTCTCTCATTGGCCAACCATGTCCTGTGACTGTGCTGCCTGAGCAGCTTGTGCTAATGTAGGTAGCTGCTTCAAAAAGTGAAACTAAAAAGGAGTTGTGGTGAATATGAGAGAGACTTGTGAATATGGGAGCTCATTATTGTTTAAAAAAACAAAGGATAAAAAGTATTCCTTCCGAAAGACTAATGTTAGGTAAGCAGCATGAAGTCAGAAGATGACTGATAAGTGTCTGTTGCTAATATTGGAGGAACTTCTGTAAAGAGAAAATTTAAAATGCTTAAGTAGCCCTAATGTATTTATTTATTTATTGTTGTCTTGTTTTTAAGATAGTAAATGTGAAGATCAAAAGGAAGGGAGGTATTTAACTAGCTATGCACATGTTCAAGTCAGCAGACTGGGCATTTGCTAGGGTAGTGAGGCCACTTAGAGATATATGCTATAACTGGGACATGAATATGAGAGTGAGGATTATATCTGTCAGTGATGCAATTTTGTGGTGCTACATTAGTTAATTTCATAAACTTTCTGATTATACATAACAAGGTATAATACTTCAAAGTAAATTAATTATTGTCAGTATGCAGAATAAAACACTGTTATATTACTGTAGATAAATTAACATTTTGTTTTTACCCCAAGAAGAGGAAATCTGAAAATGGTTAATTTCTATTAAACATTAAATATAGGTTATGTTAAGCTGTTCACAATACATTTCCAAATATGAGCTGGGCTATTTCTGCAGAATATAAAGTAGTTACAAACAGTAGAGTTAACACACATCACTTCATTACATGTTTTATGTTAAGCATACGTCCAAGGCTGGTGCCAAATGTCAGTTCTGTTATTAGTTATAATTAACTTGCTGTGCATACACCAACATCTTTTTAAGTGAATAGGTGCAGCTCATTTGTAAAGAGACAAATGCCTTTTCAACATGTTTTTTAAACAGCATAGTCTGAGAGAATTTCTGTCACATGAAGCAATTCCTCTTGCTGTGCACAGAGAAAATAAATTTTGATACAGAGAGTCTTGTGCAGTTAGATTTAAAAAAAATGACAGTTTATAGAATATTTTCTCTGTTAGTGTGACTACTTCCTGGAAATTTTTCATTGGTTTTCTAATGGTTTAAAAATTGTTTAATTTGTATCTGGTATGAATTTCATAAATATTTTACTTCCATGACCAAAACTCACACAGTAAGTGTACACAACTGATAAGTGACGTCAAGACTAGTTAAGAAAAAATTGTAGATGATAATCAAAAATCGCAGAATCACGGTATGGCTATGAAAGTACTTTATAACAAAAACTAAGGGCAGGATTCACGAAGGCTTGCACGGAGTGTAAGAGATATGCAACACTCCATGCAAGCCTCGCGATCCAGGAACAGCCCTAAACTCCGTGTAAGAGACCAGCTAAAACGTCTCTTACACGGACTGGGCATGGACATGCTAAATACCTCACTTGCAGCCAAAAGGTATGCAAATGAGGTATATTAGCGATCCACGAATCAGAAACCAGTCCGTGTAAGAGACGTTTTAGCTGCAGAAATGTACTCAGTTGACAACTGAGTACGTTTCTGCAAATTCCACAACGGAGCCATGTCATCTCCAAAAAAAGGGTGCATATGACTCAGGCAGCATGCCAATGGCCAAATATGTGGCCATTGGCAAGATAACCCGATGCAAAAATATTAAAAATATAATTTTTTTTTGGTGATCGCCGATGTTTAAACCCAGCGCAGCCCCGCGCAAACGGGCTGCATTGTATAAAACCATAAAAAAGAAGGTTATAAACCCACAAATGTGGGTTTCATGCAATACATGGAATGACAATGCAGGGACCAGCAGACCAAAAACAACATAGCGACTGTGTAGTGGTTGCTAAGGGGGGAAGCTGAGTCTAAGACATGTAACTAAGCATTAGTAGGCAATCTCATGTAAATGAGGGTTAGGATACTGAATGCCACAGTCACATAGCAAATGAGCACAGTCTGAGTAGTGTAAGAGATACATAAGGGGGAGGAATAGAGTAGGAGATAGGTGACATCACAGGGGGGAATGGTAGAAAGAAATGCAGTTCATTGGAGGTCAGTGTAACATGACAGATGACAGACACAGATCATGGAAAGAGGTGTGCCACTAGATAAGTCAGGGAAAGTCAAGAAATGGAAGGTGTACACTGTTACTTACACCAAAGTTTCTTGCTAGGCGTGCATGTGCACGTGTGCTCACCATGAAGCGCGATTAGGGCAGTGTGCACACGTGTAAGGCAGACTGAGCATGTGGGAGCGTGTTGGGAGATGTTTAACACTGCTTGCGCTGGTGCACGCATGTGTAGGGCAGGCTGAGTATGTTGGAGGCTGTTGGCAGATGTGTAACAGTGTTTGCGTGGGTGTGCGCGTGTTTTAACCCAAATAAGTAGATTCTGAACCGTGTAAGCACGTGTGCGCACATGTAAGCCACTGTGAGCGTGTTTCTGATGATATGCACGTTGCTCCCCCCTGAGGAAACAGAAAGGAAAAAGGAAGCAACAGAATTAATAGGAAGCTAGCAGGGATAACTGCTGAAGCTAGCAGGTGAAAACAATTAGAAGCAGGCAATTACACAGGCAGAATAGTAGCCCAGCCCAGCACTTAAAACTCCACAAATAGTAGTGTAGGATGTTTCTCTTAAGAGACACTGCAAGACAGGAGTAAGCTAATAGAAGTGAAAACTGAAAAAGCTTCACTCAGAGCAGAAATGGTAGGGGCTGCCATAGCTGTCATAATGAGACATAGGCGACTTGCTGAGGGTGGTGACAATGCAGATGGTGCCAGACAACCCACAGTGAGGAGACGGAGAAGAGTGTACAGGCCCAGGGTCACCTACCACGGGTTACATGAGCTGGAGATAGTAGAGCGCTATAGAGTGGACAGAGACCTCCTGCAGCAAATTGTTGAGCTGTGCAGGCCACACCTCACACACAGAACCAACAGAGGGGAACCCATCCCAGTGGAAACCAAGGTATGTGTTGGCCTAAGAATACTAGCAACAGGTACCTTCCAGAGACCAACTGGCGATATGATGGGGATATCACAGGCATCAGCCTCCAGGGTACTGCACCAGTTCCTGGATGCCATGTCAGCACATGTCAGTGATCATGAATATTTCCCCAATGCCCATGAGGTATTGGCCAGCAATATGCGTCTCTTCCAGCAAATAGCGGAATACCCTGAGGTAGTGGGTGCAATAGACTGCACGCACATACGCATCAAAGCACCAGCCGGAGAGCGGGGTAGGGCCTACATTAACCGCAAGGGCTTCCCCTCCATCAACTGCCAGGTCATGTGTGATGCCCAGGGCATAATAATGAATATGTGTGCTGGCTGCCCTGGGAGTTACCACGATTCCCACATCTGGCATTTGACGCAGCTGTACCAGACATTTGCGAATGGGGACATCCCACACGGACACCTAGTGGGGGATGCAGGTTATGCACTGGAGCCGTGGCTGATGACACCCATCAGAAATGCACACACACCTGAACAGGAACGCCATAATGAGGCACACGCACAAACACGTAATGTAATAGAGCATGTGTTTGGGCTGCTCAAGTCATGGTTCCGGTGTCTGGACACATCTGGTGGAGTCTTGCAGTACACACCAACTACATGTACCCAAATTGTCATGGTATGTGCTATGCTACATAATATGATCTTGTGAAAACAGCTGCAGCAAGACCAGCATAGGGCCGGGCCAAACAGCCCCCCACCATTGCCAAGGCCATCACAGGCAGAGCGTGACTCGGAGGAGGAACAACCTGAGCCTGCCCCAGTAGGCAGAAGGAGGCATGCCCAGTATGCCCTGGCCTGGGCAAAGAGGCAACGCATAGCACATACACTGGCTCAGTAGGAACCCTGGGAATGATACCCCCTCTGACTAACTCAAATAATAGCATGGATGCCTAAAATGAAATGACCTGCTCACAAACATGTACAGGGAAGTGTAATATGCGCATCTGACAGAGGCAGCCCTGCAGCACCACCTGAGGCATGAATGCCATGTGTTAAGTAATGTAACACCATGTACTATATGCACACCTGAGCACCCTGACTAACATCCACCCTCACCAAGCATGAAGCCACAAAATGACGATGGGATGATCAAGTTCAATAACTGGCTGAAGTAATGCAGTTAGTCAAAGGGGAGCCAATGTGTTTCAGGCTGGGAAGACATGCGGAGCATGACATGATGCACCACCTGCTAGGGGTGGCATGCACCTATCATGCCATGTCCCATGGATACTGGCAAAGGCTGTCAGTACCCACAGCATGCCCTGAATAGGTAAGTCTCAAAACACAAACCCACCTTCATAGGTTCCACAAGGGATAGGAACCTAGATGTAATGCTACCCAAGGCCAGAAGTCTAAACAGCAAGATGTGTGCAGTGTAAACGCACACAGTATGGAGAATGTAGATACCAGTCCTGTAATAGAGAACTGGGTCAAGGCTCACATCAGCACCCTAACACTACCAGGTCACACCTCATACTGTGCTGTACAGCCGCAAAACATGGAACAAACTACAAAAGGAGGGTGACTAGCAATAAATGTCAAGGATAACCACACCCCCATGTTGGTACCACAACAAGAAGTAGCATGGATTAGCCATGGTCAAATACCAATGGCTAAAACCGCCTCCCAGTATATAGCCTGCTGCAGACTACTGTCCTAATACCACGAACTGCACCTGGCCTATGTTGGAATACATGAATATATCAAGCCCCCCCCCCCAAACCACATTATATTGCTTGACTGAAAATACCCAGACATACACCGGGAGCATTATACTAGCACCAACACAGTAGGAGAAAAGTTCCCAGAATCCATAAAACAAAATGCCCAGGAATAATGTACCACTCCCACAAGAGGGGTAAGCATACTGGATGTGATAATCATCAACATGTGTACTGGATGGCAAGATGAGAAGTGTACCCCTCACCGGTAAGATCAGACCATAGAGTAATCACACTGGATATACACATCCTGACCCCAGTCCCTGGCCAGAATACCACAGTGAAAAACATGTGTAAAGCATAGGTTGCAGCCCTCCAAACTGATGTTGAATCCACGAAAGGCACTGTGCAAGTGCAGAATATGGGACACACCACAGAACATGTTATACAGGCATTCCATGAACACAGCCAGGAATGCTTGGAGTATGCAATCACAAATAACAACAACACACAATGCCATACACACAGGCATCTGTCATGCTGGACTCCAGCCATTACCAAACCATGCAAGAGAATGAAGAAGCTACCACATGATAGAGCAAACATAAAAAGGGAAGTAATCACTGACCAGTAGTATGGCAATAACATATGTCCACACATACAATCCACTAAGTCCAGCCACAACAAGTAGAATCTGTGAATCCAGAGGCAATGTGACACCAGTCCCAAGTACACAGACAACCACAACACCCCCCAATAAATACAAATATATGTGATAGATGCAACTATGTATCCAAACCAGAGGTTGAGCTCCACCAACTCAGTACTGCCAAAACTAGTCAGGAGGAGAAGGTAACCACATACACCACAAACCCAGTCCCACATAGACCTACCACAACTGTAAACCAAACACATAAACACAGACAAATATTCTTGGAGGCCTTAATTACAAACAAACCACACCAACAGAAGCCTCCAAAGCAGATCACAAGCAACCACAACCTTCAAATATAGCACATGCAACGAATAGTACGCAAAGCTGGTGTGCCAAACAGTCACAGGCCAGAAGGAGAAACAACATGCCTGATACAGTTGTAATAGGTGTCTGTATAGGCAGACACACTGCTGTCCCACTCACCAGACTGAACAAGGGAAAGGGTAGAGTAAGCTGCCCGTAGGCTGCGACAAAATGCCACATAACACAAGTACGCAGGTCACCCCAAAGCAAGCAGAAATATGATGCACTCAATGTCCATGCTGGTGTGAATTACCTTAGATGTACCTCCCTGGTCAACATGAAAAGAGACATGGATGGTCCCTCTGAGTATGTACCCCAGGCCGGTATGACACTGGCTGTGTGCAGCATCCAACCCTCACCAAGAATGATGCCACAGTACAAACACAGAATGCTCATGTTTAACAGCTGGCACAGTTACAGCTGTCAGTCCAAGAGGGTCTAATGTCTGTCTGCTTGAGATGTCAAGCATGACAAGCCATGCTGCTGTTCCAGGGATGGCTTGCACCTGTTACCCCTGTGCATCTGGATACTGGATAAGGCCTTTGCCGTCTCCATAGAGCCGTATGTAGGCAAGGCCAAAAAGACTACCCACCACCCTAGAAAACATAAGTGGTAGGAAACATAAGGGTAATGCTGACCAATGCCAGATGTGTAAACTGCAATATGCATGCCCTTG
Source organism: Protopterus annectens (assembly GCF_019279795.1). Taxonomy (NCBI): domain Eukaryota; kingdom Metazoa; phylum Chordata; order Ceratodontiformes; family Protopteridae; genus Protopterus; species Protopterus annectens. Next base: position 681,990,346 of record NC_056727.1, on the reverse strand, counting down.
AGGCACTTCCCATTATGGAGAACATCGATGTCTGTGCAGTGACAGAAGCCTGCTGCAGGCCTAGTGATAGCACACCAGCACTACTAGGTTATACCACATATCATGTGTTATGGCCCCAACACCTGCACCAAAACATCAAAGGAGGGGGAGTATCCATATGCAGCACAGACACCCATATGGCCAGGTAACTGACAATGCACAAAGCAGCGGAGACCACCCATGTGCACCTAAGTGTAGTCCAAACTGCTGTACAGTCTGTAGCATGGGACAGACCACACTCTCACACACAAGAACTCCACCCAGACATCCTGAAGACACTGGACAGTATGACTGTCCCACCAAATACCAGACAAGGTACACACAAATTACCACATAGGTGGCAAACCATTATGTATGCAAGGAGTAATCAGGGACCTAGGGACACAGGTCAACAGTAATCTGTCATGTGACACTCACAATGCCAATGTGGCTAGGAAGATTGTCGATATTGGACACCGTATCATGAAAGGATTCACATCTACATCAACAGAGGTCACTGTGCCGCTGTACTGTTCCCTTATCAGACCCATAATCTAGTACAATGACTCATATGGGATGTACCGTACGTGACACCTGCAGCGGTTTGGAAGACCTCATAGTTACCCCACCAACAGGATAAAGGGTGTGAAATATATGTCATATGCTGCCTGGCTGTAGACACCCCAGATGAATGCAGTCACAGACTGCCTACACAGAGGCATTGTATGTCTATTGTACAAGGCCATGTCCAACACAGGAGTAATGGACATGCTCCACCACAGGAAATCAAAGCCATTGGAGCTGTGAGAGTGACAGATGTCAGCCTTAACACATAATGAAATAAGATGTGCTGGAGGGACAGACACATAACCCAGAGGCTCCCCACACCCAGAAACAGGATCCCAATCCATGTTAGGCAGAGCCCCTCACTGACACCCCTCAACAGGAATATTGCCAAGTGGATGGATGATCGTACATGTATACTGGGGGTCCTCACTGTGTCACGACCAGACAGAGGCACAGTGAAGAAATTCATAAATGGCCATAATAGAACAAAGCAAGGGTGGCAAAAGACACACACACTCTGGCTAGGCTTACTAATGGCTAAGGGTGTATAGCCTAGTATGAACCCATGAACCTATGAAGATACAAAACGTACAGGACACTAAGGATAATCACAAGGCTTACCCAACTGATGGTAGGAACCATGTTGGGCATCCACAGATATGCTCTGAATCACACAGATATTACAAACAACATACCAAACACACACACATATTGCTAACATACAACCTGTCAGGTGCAGTGCAAACACCCCCCCAGAGTGCAAAATACCTATCCCAGCAGACTGATGGCCCCCTGACATTGCAGATGCTGAGGTAACAGCCATCATCTGCAAAGCAGAACACACAGCAGCAAAGGTATGTGATGGTGTCCTGGGCTGAGGCCAACATGGACTCCAAGAATAATGGAATGCCAAATCACACTACTGCCCAATGTCAGCCTTACCACAGGGTATGTACCCAAAGAGCAGTGTACAACAACAGTGGTCCATCACAACAAAGGTGTTGCCTGAATGGATACTGTAAACTACCACCCCAGGATCCTGACAAGCTTGTTCTGCACAGCTATGGAAAGGATCAGTATGTACCGCAGACAGAAGGCTATTGTGGACCTACTGATACTGGACACTACACAGTGTGGCTGTCGTAACTGCAGATCCTGCCCCTAAACATGTTTGACCCATTTGAAGCAGTCATTAAGGTCATTGATGAGGGCAATGTGGTCCACACAGCGTAGCTGGACCGTGCAAATGCTTCTAGACAATACTGTACGAGTTCAGTATGGATATGTTCACCAGCTTAAATATATACCCCTATGTCAGTAGAGGGGTTGCAAACCAGACCAAGGACAGAACTGACATGGTCAGACATGCCGCATCCATGTCAGACTACAAAGCAGATATGAGTGGCATCCCACAAGGCCTGGTCTTGCCCCCCCCTTTCTGTATATATGTCCCATAGGTATAGGCCAACATGGAAGGACTGTGACTGAACATGTATGCAGAGGAGTACAAACAGCCCACCATATCTGACCCCCAGCTGACACAAGCAACCCACAAAAGGGCCACCTACAAACAGACAACTGGAGCCATAGTCATGTCAGCAAGCTAATTGCAGAACTGTGTATAGACAACCACCGTGGATATACAGTAAGTGCCCACAAATTACCACACAGGTGTTAACCCATGACGTACCTAACATGTAATGTGAGACCTGGGTACAAAAGGTGATAGATATCCTGCACTGGACAAACATGTGGCTGTAGTGTTCACAGAAACATATACTATATACCCACCCAAACATGAAGGTTGGCAGATGTAGATAAGGGGAACTCACTGTGGCTCTGCATTCATCCTCCATCAGCATCACAATTGACTACAATAGCCCCTGTAGGATATACCGCAGCAGACACCTCCATCAACTGTAAAGTCCACAACAGTACACCACCAGGAGTAGCAAAGAGCATGAACAGATGCCATGTGTTGCCTGAGTAAACAAACTGCAGCCCCACACACCGCCATACTGCCCAGCTACAGGCAAGCTGTGCCTGATGTATGAAGCCATGTCCAACCTGGAATCAATGAACATGCTGCACCTTGTACAATCTGAATGGCAGTGAGCTATGCACATGAGAGACCTGAACCCCAGCACTGACATACATAGGACAAGCTGTACAGAATGATCCATAACACAGAAGGCACCCCCACTCTTCAGTAAACTCCTGGTACAGGTCAGCCAGAGAGTCACATATTGACCCCCCTCAAGAGGAATCATGATGAGTGGATGGGAGATGGTAGGCTAACCCTGGGTATCACTGTTATGTCAGAGGTAGACAGAGGCACAGTATACTAACCATGACATATGTCATGGCAAACTCCAGTTACAATGTGTGTCGAAGGACAAACACACCCTGTGACTAGCATCAGAAATGGCCTAGGGAACATCGCTAGTGTTTGCCAATGTCCACCCATGTTGTGGAATACACTAGCAATGTTGGACGAGCCTGGTGTAGGTAGTCCATATCTGAACATAATGCAACATGGTCATATGTGCACAACTGGCCCCTACACAGTCTGTTGTGCTCACTATGAAGATGTCAAGCAGTCATAGGACTAATGCCCAGGATACTGTCCACCACAGTGAAAGTACTGAACCAGTACACTATACGGTACTACAGTGTTAGGTCATTATGAAAGTATGTTGAGAACTGTCTGCAAAGTATCCCATGCAATCCCTGCAGGCACAGTATAATCCCTGTTGTGGCAGACACGAAGCAGTTGGCCAGTTAGTACACAACATGACATCCAACACACAACCATAAACGTGAGATATTGTTGAAGTCCACACACAAAGCTCACACTGGGCATGCTCGCACACTTTGATAAATGAGGCATATGTCAGACAACATGCCATGGAAAGGCTGAACTGGGCATGCTCACACACTTAGGCCATATCTCCGTTTATCAGTTGGCCACACATATCTGGTATTTGTACGTGTCAGTCCAGGAACCAACCACAACACAGAAATCTGCCCAGTGCACACAGTAAATGACTACAGAGACATAAGTGATATAGTGGATCGCTGTCATATGCAAACATCTTCCACAGATACACAAGTTGGTCATAGGAACAGGGAATGCTATGGCAATAAAGACCTGCAAACAGTAGAACAGCACAACAAATATTGTGCATCCGACAATTGAACATATGGGTGTAGAGGTCAATACTAGGCTTGTTGCCCTATGGATTGACAGCTCAGCCAGAGTGTGCTTGGCATCTGCATCCCCAGGACAGTAGGCTACTATGCCACTGTAAAGTAGGTCACAGAAGGCAACATGTGAGGCTAGTGAGCTGTGCCTCTGTCAAGCAGAGGCACCGTGGAGGTCCCAGAGATTGAATGTGCTAAGCCACAGCCATGTTGTCGGTGTGTGCTGGGAGAGGGTTGCTGAGGATCTCTGACAGTAGGTGTCTGTCAATAACAGACTGAGGGGAGCCCTATCTGCATTCTCTGGACGATTCCACTGTCAACACTGTGTTGTAATGATTATGTGTGAATGAAGTGCCATGCCAGAACTGTTCACAGATGTCCTTCCTCTGTGGGCTACAGCTCTGCAATGTGCTAGCTCACTCTGTCTGTTGTACGGCACATATATGGCTGGTGTACAGCTGACAGGTGTCTTGTTGTGGAGCAGTCATGGGTATATGTGGGATAGCATGATCAATGCAAACCGTACACATGCTCATAGAATGCAATTGTCAAGGATTATGCTGAGTGGCCAGTATAGTCCCCCAGCATGGGTCCTCTGAAGTCGTCCACCCCAGTCTTCACAAGTGTAGAGTCTGCTTATGCTAAATACAGTTTGTGTGCAGTGACAACCTTGCCTGGGGGTGGAGATGGGATATGGATGTCCAGGGAAAGGTGGGTATGGTCAGATATCAACAATGGTGGTCTACCTCTGGTGTGGAACAGTGAGTACCCACGTTGCAGATGGACAGGTGCAATATGTATTCCCACATGTGGCTGTGGTGTGTGGTTCTGCCATAGCACATGGACCCACAAATTGTAGTGGCTGTAGGGTAAAGTGGTAGAGGCCTGAGTAGTTCTCACACACAATATGCCTGTACCTGATGTTAACAACTGGAATGGTGTATGTGAACACCTGCATATCCCGGCACTGTTCCCAGGGAAGCTAAGTGTGTGTCCTGGATGTGGGTGTGGTGTTCTGGACTGGTTGTGTTGTGTGTTACAGGTAATGTGGTCACAAAGCATGGTATAGAACATAACCTGCCAGTGTGATGTGCATATCTGACCCTGACGTAGGTGGCTGCAAATGCATATATATGCTATCCCCCACCTGACAGGTAGTACTACATGTACATACCTCTGTAGAAATAAAGATGTCAGCACCCTATAAATACTGCAGGTGCAGAACAGATGCTCAGTAATTCGGATAGTGCGCTCTGCTAATGCGTCTCCCTCAAGTGTCATAATATAGTTAAGTAGGGGTTTGAATCCTGCAAATGCTCAGTGTGTGTATAGGTGGGTGAGTGGGGTTTGTGTGTGTGAAAGGCTGTGAGAGGGAAATGTCCCTTATGGCAACTGGGAAAACACACTACAGGATGCACATTCCCCTTTCTAAACACTGATGATGTCAGCACCCTATCAGTACAGCAGGAGAAGGGAAACCTCCCAGTAATGCGAATAGCACGCTCTGTTAATGCATTCATCTCAAGTGTCATAACATAGTTAGGGAGGGGTTTGAATCCTGTAAATGCTCAGTGTGTGTGGAGGAGGTTAGTGTGTGTTCAAGACTGTATGAAAGAAATATCCCTTTTGCCAACTAGGAGAACACACTACAGGATGCACATTCCCCTTTCTAAACACTGATGATGTCAGCACCCTATAAGTGAAGCAGTAGAAGGGAATTCACCCAGTAATGCGAATAGCGCTCTGCTAATGCGTCAGTCTCGAGTTTCATAAAATAGTTAGGTAGGGGTTTGAATCCTGTACATGCTTCGTGTGTGTGGAGGGGGTTAGTGTGTGTTCAAGACTATATGAAAGAAGTATACCTTTTGCCAACTAGGAGAACACACTACAGGATGCACATTCCCCTTTCTAAACACTGATGATGTCAGCACCCTATAAGTGCAGCAGTAGAAGGGAATACTCCCAGTAATGTAAATAGCGCGCTCCGCTAATGCGTCCGTCTCAAGTGTCATAACATAGTTTGGTAGGGGGTTGAATCCTGTACATGCTCAGTGTGTGTAGAGGGGGTTAGTGTGTGTTCAAGACTGTATGAAAGAAGTATCCCTTTTGCCAACTAGGAGAACACACTACAGGATGCACATTCCCCTTTCTAAACACTGATGATGTCAGCACCCTATAAGTATAGCAGGAGAAGAGAAGCCTCCCAGTAATGCGAATAGCGCGCTCTGCTAATGCGTCCGGCTTAAGTGTCATACATAGTTAGGGAGTGGTTTGAATCCTGCAAATGGTAAGTGTGTGTGTGTTTGGATGAGGGGGTTAGTGTGTGTGCAATTTTGTGTGAGGGAAATGTCCCTTTTGGCAACTGGGAGAACACACTACAGGATGCACATCCCCCTTTCTAAACACAGATGATGTCAGCACCCTATAAGTACAGCAGGAGAAGGAAAGCCTACCAGTAATGCGAATAGCGCACTTTGCTAATGCATCCGTCTCAAGTGTCAGAACATAGTTAGGTAGGGGTTTGAATCTTGCAAATGCTCAGTGTGTGTGGAGGGGGCTAGTGTGTGTGCAAGTCTGTATGAAGGAAATATCCCTTTTGGCAACTAGTAGAACACACGACAGGATGCACATTCCCCTTTCTAAACACTGATGATCTCAGCACCCTATAAGTACAGCAGGAGAAGGGAAACCTCCCAGTAATTCGAATAGCGCACTCTGCTAATGCGTCTCTCCCGAGTGTCATAATAAAGTTAAGTAGGAGTTTAAAACCTGTAAATGGCATGTGTGTGTGTTTGGATGTGGGGACTCTGTGTGTGTGCAATTCTGTATGAAAAACATGTGCTTTTTTGAAATCAGGAGATCACACTACATGATGCACATTACCCTTTCCAAACAGTGATGATGACAGCACCCTATACATACAGCTGGAGAAGAGACATCTGCCAGTACTCAGAATAGCACAACCTGCTACAGCGTCACTCTCAAGTGCCATAACATATTTAGGTAGGGGCCTGAAACCTGTAAGTGGCAAGTGCGTGTGTGCTTGGATGTGAGGAGTTTGTGTGTGTGCATTTCCGTATGAAAAACATGTTAGTTTTGGCAATCAGGAGATCACACTACCTGATGCACGTTACCCTTTCAAAATACTGATGATGTCAGCACCCTATAAGTACAGCCAGAGAAGAGGAACTATCTAGTAATCCGAATAGTGCGCTTTGCTAATGCGTCTCTCTCACGTGTCGTGACTTAGTTAAGTAGGGGTATGAATCCGGCAAGTGTGTATGTGGGGGTAATAGGGTGTGTGTAAATGCAAGTGTGAGAGAACAGATCCTTTTGGCAAATACTACAATACACCAGATGCTGCATATTCCCCCAGTAAACACAGGGGATGTCACCACACTATCAGCACAGTCAAACAGGGCTAGTTGGCCAGTAATGCCAATAGTGCTCACTGCTGCTGTGTCTATTACCATTGTCAGAGTACAGATAGGTATGTTTTGGTAACCCACAACTGCCACGTGTGGTTGTGTCACAAATTATGACCTTGTGTGGGTCTTTGTACATAACAATGCATGCCTTTGCCTAAACCAGCAATGGCACTGCACACATGATGTATGTGTGTGACACATACACATAAATACCTGTGACCTGCAATAGTTACCATGTCTGATACATGCCTTGAGTGGATAAATGGTATTTGCAATGTATACCAATATGACTGTGTCTTACTGAGCAGGGGCCGCATGTGGTATGTGTCTATACAATGTGGGTGTATATGGTAAAATACCTACAGCAGGGGATACACATCTGGTCTGGGCCATACAGTCTACATGTAGTCGATGTACAGGTGCTGCATGTTCCCACCTGTTGTGGTAGTGGTAACATGTCATTCCACTGCAATTCAGTGACCACATGCTGTGAACCCTTCAACTAGTGTGTTGTAGCTACAGTAATGCTCATGCACAATGTTTGGCTGGATGCAGTCCAGCCATATAAAGACAGTTCTTGAGACTGTCATATTGCCAGTGTTGTTATGGAGGATAGGTGGTCTTCCTGTGTATGGGAGGGTTGTGTGTGCCAGGCTATGAACCAGATGGCAGTCCGACACACTGTTAGCTGCACATGATTAGGCCCTGATGCTTTGTTCTGTGCCAACAACCTGGAGGTGTGTGTATCTGTGGTGCCTTGGGATACCACCCCCCTGTCCATGTGTGTTACATGTGTAGGGGACGACAGGCATGGTATGGGGTATAACCTGTCAGTGATGGGTAACACCTGTGAGCCATGAATCAGGACTCTGGTACTGCACAGACATTGCAGTTCACCGTGCTGAGGACAGTGTCCAGTGCATGCATCTTGCGGTGTACACTGCTGTTGTTGTGTAGCAGCACTGTTAGTTTCCTAACCTGTGTGATACCCGCAGAGGTGGCTATGTAAACCGTGTCCTGCAGCATAAGGCAGTATGTGTGTATCAAGTAGCTTTGCCAATATACATCGGGCCATGGGTGTCATGTGCAAGATGACCCTTGCACATCATTGTGTCTTCCCTAGCATGTAAGCACACATTGACAGCCAGCAGATACCCTATGAATGACATTGGAGACTGAGCAGAATGTAGACATACAACACCCTTCCTACATATAGTGGTAGCATACCTGGTGAGGGTATGTTGGCAACCAAGATCAGGCTCATACTGGCCTGTGCCACATGCTGAGAGATCCATTCTATGTTCCCTATCATGTAGTCCAGGGAGGTATGTCTCAGGTCAGCCATAGTGGCATGGTCAATGAGTGAGTCATATGTGTCCATGCCTCTGACTGACCTGTATGCATGTGTTCTGTGGTGGACCATAGTGCCCCTGAGGCATATCACTGTGACCTTCACCAGATACAGCCTGTTGAGTGGGACCCCAGTGCAGCTCCCAAGACAGGTACCTGACACGTCTGTAGCAGGTGCATTGTGTAGCCCTACAGGCTGTGAGTGTGTGGCACACGGGATGTGTGTGCCATGTGTGGCATGTGCTCTGTTCCGACGGAACATATGCCTGTGTGCCAGCTGCGGAGGTGTGTGATGCTCAGGCAGGATGCTATTCTGAGTCCCCACGTATGCCCCAGTGTGTTCAGCATGCTGTCAGTGCATGTCAATGTCTGACTTGTATTGTAGTCACTGTAATATTATTTATTTATTTATTTATTTATCTTACATTTGTTGACCGGGATAGTCCGACTGGATGCATGTCCATTTTCAGCGGAGGCCCGGGGAGAAAAGCTCCAAGGGTAAGCAGATACAGCATTACATAATAGCAGCATTACATATTACAAACAGATTATTTACAGAGATTACATAAGTAAGCAAGTTAAACATGTTCCACAGGTTAAAGTTAGTCCTGAGCACAAGTCAGGATTAAATTAAATTACACAGTAAACTGGTTAACAGATTTTACACATTCGAGTTAGCCAGGCTTGATACATTGATATAGCCAGTTAAGTGACAAATGTTGTTTGAGTCTAGTGTTAAATTGACCCAAGGTGGACAGTAAGGTAGTATCAGCTGGAAGTGAGTTCCAGGATCTACTTACAGAGTTTGCAAAGAGAGAATCACCGGCTGTGTTATTAATTTTGCTAGTCTGAATTAGTTGTTTGTTAGAGGATCGAAGCGGTCTAGGATTGTTATAGGGGGTGATAATATTTTAAGTGCAGGAGTATTGTCTGGATTATAGAGGATTTTATAGGCCATAATCAGTTGGTTATACTGTATTAGGCTAGGTAGTTCAAGCCAACCAAGCTGATTTAGACTGATGCAATGATGTGTCCTAAAAGGCAGCCCAGTGGCAAACCTGGCAATGTGGTTGTAGCAAATTGAGTGTTTGTTAAGGACAGACTTGTTCATATTCGAGAGTAGAAGGGATGCATACAGAAGGGTTGAAAGAAGGTATGAGCGAGCTATGGCAATTTTAGCTGGAGGGGTTAGGAAGGCCTTTATTCTGTAAAGTGACTCTTGTTTTTTATTGATGGTTTTGATAGTTTGGTTAACATGTAGGTCACATTTGAGATTATTGTCTATGATGACACCTAATAGTTTAGTAGATGGGTCAGGGGAGATTATTGTGCCATCATTTGATTTTATGGTAAAGGTGAAAGCGGTAGACCTACGTGTTGGTGAAATAACAGCAGTTTAGTTTTTTTGGGATTTAGGATCAGACGATGTTCAGAAAGCCAGTTTTCTATTGTATTAAAGGTGGTCTGGGTAGTTGACCATAACTCTACTGGAGATGTGGCTGAGCAAATCAGAGTAGAGTCATCAGCATATTGGATACAGCTGACTTTTGGGATGACAGTATAAAGGTCGTTAATGAAGATGGAGAACAGCAAGGGCCCTAGTATAGAGCCTTGTGGTACTCTGAGGGTGTTAGGTAGAAGGTTAGAGAGTTTGTTCTGCCAGAGGCCAGCCTGCTGTTGACCATGCAGGTAGGATTGAAACCATTGGACGGCTCCAGTATCTAGACAAGAATGTTTGCAGGGTGTGGATTACAAGTTGGTGATCAACCATATCGTATGCCTTGGAAAGATCCAAAAAGAGGGCTGAGGATATATAATTATTGTTGCGATTATGGTTTATGGTGTTAGTAAAGGCTAGGAGGCCTGAAGTAGTGCTGTGATGAGGACGGAAGCCATGCTGAGTGTCTGCCATAAGGCGATTTTGGATTAGGTGGTGCATGAATTGTCTATGAATAAATTTTCCATAATCTGTGCAAGTGGAGAGAGTATAGCTATTGGCCTATAATTGGAGAATTCAGTAGAGCTGCCTCCTTTGTGAAGTGGGATCACATAGGATATTTTCCAGATGGTGGGAAATTTAGCTTCTACCATGGTTCGTTTGATTAGTTTTGAGACGGGGTAAGCAATAGCATCAGCTGATTTTTGTAGGTACTCGGCAGGGAGTTGATCAGCAGAAAGTGTAGTGGGTTTTACTTTTTCAATCAAGGTACAGATAAGTGAAGTGGTGACTGGTTGGAAGATGAACGCAAGTAGGTTTCTAGGGGTGCTACTTTCAGGACCAGGGGAGCTAGGAGGTAGTTGGCTAGCTAGGGCTTGAAATGTCTCAGTAAAGAATTGGTTAAAACTATCAGAAACATCTTCAGGGGTTTTATCAATAGTAGCAGCAGGGATTGGGTTGAAGTTTGTCCAGGATGTAGCATATATGACATGCCACCTGACAGGGTATGGCATTACCGGGTTCAGAGAGCTCAGTCCCCAGATTGGCTGTGTGGTGGCATCCCACACATGTGTTGTATGTTCCTGGCCAAGGGTGATGGCTGACTGCATACATGTGGCAGCTGTGACATTGCCACATGACTCACATAAACCACAACTGGACCATAGAGGTGATTTACAGGTTACATTTGCACATGCTACCCTAGTAGTATGATTGCCATGGTGAGTACCAACACATAGGGCCAATGGGGAACAACATACTGAAGGTGTGTATGTGTGGGTGTACTGCTACTGTTTCATAGCACTGGCATATATGACTGCACATGTGGGTAAATGCCAGATAAGACATGTGCAATGTGTCACAGGCAACGTACATGCGTACAGGACAGACAGTGACGTTCTGTCATGTGTAAACTTGACATACGTATCGTACGCTATGCAGATGTCACTGGAAGTCTACAGAAGCACTGTAACTCTGCATTGCAGGTGTAAGCAGTGTTCCAGGGAACCCCAAGCTAACATGCATACAAACAAAGCTACAGTAAGCAGGGCTGGAAGTAGTGCATTGTACAACAAAGAAGGGGTAATAATAACAGTAAGTAACAATGCAAATATGTAGGCACTATCATCATGTACCCAGGAATACACAGCGCAGATGCCCATGGTAGAACTGATATTATGTCACAGTTAATTGTGATTTGGATTACATTGGTACTGCACACATATCAACAAGCGCAAACATCCACATTGCATAGTCATTGTGGGCAACTTGACACCATTACTGTACATGTCCACCATTGCATATCACTACTTGCGTTAGCATCCCCCCTGTGCTACCCATGTATGCGGCTATCTGTTGACATCCTTACCAACGGCATGCAATTATGTGCAGCTGTTACACTTTGGTATGTACTATGGGTGCAGATAACAATTCAGGACATTCATACGGTTACCGCATCAGGCATGCTGGGATATACACACAGTCATAGCAGCACAATGTACTGTTACCAACATGATACTACTAATACACTTCTATGTAGTCACCCTGTGCATCAGCAACGTGTTTACCTGTTCCCGCAATGATGTTGGAGATTGCAGGAGGTGGCACAGTGTCATCATATGCACAGGGTGTGAATTAGGTATACCTGAGTCAGCCACTGATACCACCAATTGACATGTGTGTGTATGTGTGTTGGTGAGGGGCAGCAGTACAGGGTGGGGCAGTGTTGGTGCAGTGTGTGCGTGTATGTGGTCACCCTAGGTGTTAACATTTCGCATGTGTGTATGCATGCACACAGTTCCACCTCATGGCTGCCATATACAGGGGTTTGTGGACAGGCACAGACTGCACCTGGCAGGTCATACAGATCAGTGTCTGTGGGCACGGACACAGTACCTGTGCCTGGCAGGGGTGCTACGGACCGTATCCAGTACTAAGCCAGACTGGGTACTGTCATCAGAAGCAGGAGTGTGTTGACTGGACACAGGTCCTGTTGGGACTGTCCAGAGCTATGTGCACATGGTCTCCTGGGGCCAGCACAGACCCAGCATTGCTGGGGCTGCTGCTGGCACTATGGGGGCATGCGCGGGCCTGTTGTCATCCGCGCTGACTGCCAGCTGCTGCTGTTGCTGGCATACGGCCACGTCAACATCGCAAACGCCCACCATTGCCCTGGCTCATGGACATTTGGTTGTGGAACTGCTGTAATATGTCCCCACAATGTCTGTCTATGACATCGGTGAAATTACGGATAGCATCCGCGATGTCAAGCATACTGTCAGTCATGGCTGTACGACATGCTCTCAGCTCCCTCAGACCCTGTCTGGTGTACCTTTCCATACGCGACTGTGCCTGCATGACAGCCCGAAACATAGCTGAGGTTGACAGACCTCTTTGGGCACGTCTGCCAGAGGCAGTACGCCCATGGATGCTCCCACGAGAACCCATGGGCAACTGTCTGTGTGGTACCATCGCAGGACCCTGACCATGGCTGCTGTGTGGGGACACATGTGCCACAGGTACCACATTACCCTGGTCAATGCCCACTGTATCCTGTCCATCACCTAGGGACAATGGTGGCAAAGGATGTACTGGCAGGATGACTGTGCGCAATGATGGGGTTGACAGCTGTGTACTGTCAATTGGCTGACCAATGGTGGACCCTGACACACCTTCCTGTACCATTACACAAATATCATCATTACCAGTACCTGTGGCACCAGATTCAGGTTCCCTGCTGCAGGACACCAGAGCAGTACCAGAACCTGTGGGAGGAAGACAGGAAACACAGTTTACAGTCTGCACACATTGTTACCAGTGATGCACTTATGCACACATGCACACATGCACACATGGACACAGGCACACATGCACACATGGACACAGGCACACATGCAGACATGCACACGTGGACACATGCACACAGGCACACATGCACACATGCACACAGGCACACATGCACACATGCAGACATGCACACGTGGACACATGCACACGTGGACACATGCACATATGCACACATGCACACATGCACACGTGTACACATGCACACATGCACACATGCACACGTGGACACAGGCACACATGCACACATGCACACGTGGACACAGGCACACATGCACACATGCACACGTGGACACAGGCACACCTGCACACATGCACACATGCACACATGGGCACAGGCACACCTGCACACATGCACACATGCACACCCCGCAGTATACACACAGAGCACTACTGAGTTACACTAGTGTTACTAGCACACAGGCACACATGCACACATGCACACATGCAGACATGCACACGTGGACACATGCACACGTGGACACATGCACACATGCACACATGCACATGTGTACACATGCACACATGCACACATGCACACGTGGACACAGGCACACATGCACACGTGGACACAGGCACACATGCACACATGCACACATGGACACAGGCACACCTGCACACATGCACACATGCACACATGGGCACAGGCACACCTGCACACATGCACACATGCACACCCCGCAGTATACACACAGAGCACTACTGAGTTACACTAGTGTTACTAGCACTATCAGGACTATTATAGGTATTGTTAAACACACTCACCAGCATGGATGGCCTGCCTTGCTGTAACCCCGGAGGGACCTGCAGAAATGATGAGATTAATGTCAGTGGGCACAACTGTGCCATTGATATTGCATATGATACAGTGCAGTAGTACACCAGTTGCCTTTCACACGTCAGCTGCTGATATTGCCAGTCTCACACATGCACAATTACATACTATGATGACAGATACATACCTCGGACACACCTTACACATGCATAAACTAACATTGTACAGAACAGTCAAGTATACATATGGCATATTACCTGCATGCTCCATGTCGTGCTGCTGTGTGGATCCAGCCTCCATCATGATGCAGGTGTACTGCTGTTGCTGTTCCGGGGCTGGAGCCACAACACTTAGGAGTAGCCCCTCCAGTCTGGTGAGGGGGGGATGTGTGGCCACCCCACCTCCTGTGGCAACCTGTTGCCTGTGGATATCTGATGCACGCTGACGGACACTTCTGATTAAATCACTGCAGTGATGTCGTACCTGCTCATATGTCCTATTATGCGTGCCAATATCATTTACCCTACGGACAAGGTCTTGCCACAGTGCAGCCCTCTCCTGCTGATTCTGACTGGTGCGGGAAAACAGGATGTCATACTCCCACACCAGGCTCTGGTGTATCTCCTCATCTTCCGCTGCAGAGTAGGCAGGATTATGCTGACGTGCCATCTCCCTGGAAGAGAACACAAACAGGATATCAGCAGACTATGTCAGCAATATATGGCACACATACTATACATGATACTCATGTGTAGTGATATGCTACTACTCCCATATGTTACATGTGTGTGTGTCATGGTGGATACACAAGTACATGGCCAGATATCAGTGCTCAGCCAACACCTGTGCAACAATACCTGCCACATTCCACACAACATAGTAGCATGCCCCATCGGTCAGCACACACTGACAGGTCCAATGCACAACCTCACTCTGGGGGTTCATCCCAAGGTACTGTATGTGGGACACCATCCACTAGTGTGATGTGGACACAAGTTACTCGGCCGGGATATACATATCCCACCACCACCACCACCAGCACAGTAGACTACTTTGATATGTATGTGATTAGACAGTTATTCACTTGTTAGGACTGAGATGGTATCCATGCAGCACACTAGGTCAATGGAAGCCACAACCCACACTGCTGACCCCTTTGCAAATGCTTACCACGGACATGCCACAGATTGCATGGAACTTGCACACACATTTCTAACCCAGACCCTATGCACAAAGGTTAGGCATCCTGTCTGGTGGACCCCAGACAGAGGCAGATTGTATAACAATAGCAGGAGGCTACTGCAGGACAGAGCAGATTCACATTAAGGGAAGGCATCTGTGATCAGCACTGGTACTACGCTACGGTCCCTCATAACAATGGCCACGGCCTACTCTGGGAGGGAAATGGCCACAAACACTATGGATAACCACAAGGCCTTCTTCAGTTATGTTACACATATGGACCAAATGCCTCAGATATGTTCTGTGTTAATACACACCTACTTAACATTCACCAAACACACAGATATTGGCAACATTCTTGCAGACAGGTTCGGTGCACGTATCCCCCCTCCTTCTCCCCCACCAGTTGAAATAGTTATCACAGCTGTATGTAACCTCCCTATCATCTCACATGTCCAGGTGAGGGCCGCCCTCAGCAAAGCAGAACACACAGCATCACTGTGACCTCATGGTATCCCTCGATGTGTGCTACCTGCACTCCATATACAACCGCATATAAGACTGATAATTTATCTTGGCCGTACTACAGGATATGTACCTGGACAGTGGCATACAGCAACAGTGGTCCCACACCACTAAGGAGGCACCTCAACTGACCCTGGGAACTACCACATCATATGCATAACCGGCCTGGTCTGCTAAGCTATGGAATTATGCAGTATGGGATGCATATGCAGTGATATCGGGTACCTGCAGACACTTGTTCCCAGCCAGTGTGCCTTTGTGATGGGCTGATCCTGCCTTTTGAACCTGGCTAACCTTTCAAAGCAGTCACTACAGCCATTGCTGAGGGCAACGCACAGACAACTGCTGCCAGGATCATGGCCTAACACTGATTGACATGTAATCTATAGTCATCCCCTTTTGGTGGAACTACGTACACACAACATATCACATGGACATACCTATAGATACAGACCTATGACACATTTGGAGGGTTCACAGTATGCACACTATTAACCTGCTACTTTGCATTACCTGTGTTTGTCACAGCTGGTTGCATTACCACTGCTTCTGATTCCTGCTGCTACTGTCACTGCTGACAGCGTAGAGTCACAGTGTGTAGCGTTTTTTTTTTTTTTTTCTCTCTGTCTTGGTTTGTCTCTCTCCCTCTGTCTGCTTCCAGACAGTGCAATGAATGTATTGCATGTGTGGAGTGTTAGTACAGGATGCTTTTGTAGGTATCTGCATAGGTCCATGTGATGGCCTCTGCACCAATTGTAAGCCAGCATTTGTTAATTGCATACAGCCAGTTGTGTACTGATTGCAGTTCTCACTGTGATTTCAGGACAGTGCTATAAAAGGGTATGTGAGATAGGCGTTGCCCTTTCAGATTGTAAGGGCGGGGACCATGCTGGTATGCTGTGGACACTGTTCTGTGAGTGTAAAAATTAGTATCTCTCTCATGATTAAGGCTGTGTTGTAGATTCACATTTCTCCATTCCTCTCTCCTGTTCCGTGCAGTAAGTGTGTATGCACAATGACACCTACAACTATATATATATATATATATATATATATATATATATATATATATATATATATATATATATGTACATATACATACATTTATATATGTACATTAACTGACATTATTACCTACAAGCTACCAACTAGCATGGCTGTTTCTGTTCACACACTACTATTATGGGAATCCAGTAGTTTTGACAGTAATTCTACATGACATGCTTTGGGTACTACACATCCTATATTCCCTTTACATTCATCCCTACTATTACATGTTATATTTATTTTAGCACAATGTTTTTGTATAAGAGTCATGGCTTAGTGGTAGTGCATACAGACTACTGTTTCCAAAGTCCTGGGTTCGGGACTGACAGTGGGATTTTATTTTGCTTTTGAACTGACTACAGGACCTGTCAATCAGAGTGACTAAGGCACTTTTAAGCAGTTGTAACCGGGTTAGCACTGGTTTACGTGGAGCTCACGCATGCGCACTGGCGTTTAGCTTCCCGCACACACGCGCACACCCGCTTACAACCGCTTAACAGTGCTTACTCTGGCGCACACCCGCTCTATTTTCTTTGAAAGAAATGAAAATGGGGAGACAGGAAAGTGGTGAAAAAGGGGTCATAAAGAGGGTAAGACAGTAGAGAAACAAGCTTGGGATTTGCAGGAGGGATGTAGGTAAGGCCCATAGCTGCCCATTTCTTCATCAGCAACAGCTGTGCATATGTATGTAATTTGGTGTGACATTTGAAACCTTCCACCCCTGAGAGAGGTGTCAGGACAACAATAATACTTGTTGTACAGCCAATTGTAATTGATAGTTTCAATGTCCAGCAGACATGTGTGCGGAATGGGCAGCTATGTATGGGGCGTATTTTTTTGTGGGTACAGAGTGCCCTTTTTTTTTTTTCAGGTGAGAGTGGTATGTCAGGTGAAGGAAGTCGGTACAGCTGGGGAGGTAGGTTGGGTAGGTAAACAGACAAGACAAACAAGACGCATACAGGGGCGGTGTA
The DNA here is from genome assembly GCF_019279795.1 of Protopterus annectens. Lineage (NCBI taxonomy): Eukaryota > Metazoa > Chordata > Ceratodontiformes > Protopteridae > Protopterus > Protopterus annectens. The sequence goes on along the minus strand of NC_056727.1, from coordinate 681,972,499 downwards.
TGACACGTGTGGGGAGGTTACACATTTGACGGGGACGGAGGTTTGGGTATCCAGAGCCCATGAGCCCACAGATGGCAACAGTGGAACTGATATCCCCACCCATAGGCAGTTGCCGCTGTTCCTTCACTGCCCAGGACAGGGCTGTGCTGGGGGCTGTGTAGGCCGGGCAACAGGCATGCCCGTAAGTTGTGCCTCAAGCTGGTGTAGGGGCTTGAGAACAGAGTCCCGAATCTCCGTACCCACCACAGTCCGGACGCTACGGAGGGTGAGTGGTGGTTCTCCTCCGGCCACACTTGCAGAGGGGTGGAGAGCCCCATCCCCTGCAGTGCTTCCACCCACAGGTGGCACAGGGCCACCGGAGGAGGGTCCAGACTGGGCACTAGTGCCAGGTGCACTCGCCAGCTGAGGTGGGAGAGGTGGGTCCGCTGGAACCCGCATTCCCTGTCGTCCTATGGTTTGATTATGTCATGACAGTTTGGGTTAGTGACATATAATACCATTCACAATTAGTTGTAACAGCATGCATTAGTATTCCCATTAACCAAACACCCAGATATTCACACCATTGAACAGCGAGCATAACACATGCATAATTTGAACAGCAATACACAGTTCAACAACATGCAGAGTTGATTGATGGCAACAGGCCATCAGGTTTGGATGTATGAACAGGGCAGATGCATCAACGGACATGCAAATATATATGACCCAACAGGACAAATGTCCAGGGATGTTAATTGTGATTGCACATACCATTTTCACGTGGAATGGGTTATATGTGTTTATAGGGTGGGGTGAAGAAAATAATATTAACACCTTCGAATACCAATACATATGCTGTACATTTCTAATAGCTGCACATATATACACACTACTGTTCTAACTACAGTTTCCTATATGATAACTATTTCAACTTGGTGATAGGACTGTTACTGCAACATCAATATATACATTTTATTGTTCTTCATACACATTCATATCTAGCTTTGTTCAGCTACATCATCCTGCTACATTTGCTTTATATAGCTATAGACAGATGTGGATGTTTGGTATATCAGACAATCATACTATCTGCATATTGCAGACTGGGAGCAACATATCCAGATTTTGGAATACACATTCCAGATGCAGCAACACTTTGAACAGATTTCACTGTTGGTTTTGATTCTCACATGCATTTCATTCTGTCTTGACTGCAGTATACTTTATTCAGGGGTTATTACTACTGTATTGCTGGATTGGGTTATATGTGGTTATAGGGTGGGGTGAAGCAAATAATATCAACACCTTCGAATACCAATACATATGCTGTGCATTTCTAATAGCTGCACATATATACACACACTACTGTTCTAACTACAGTTTCCAATATGATAACTACTTCAACTTGCTGATAGGACTGTTACTGCAACATCAATATACATTTTATTGTTCTTCATACACATTCATATCTAGCTTTGTTCAGCTACATCATCCTGCTACATTTGCTTTATATAGCTATAGACAAGTGTGGATGTTTGGTATATCAGACAATCATACTATCTGCATATTGCAGACTGAGAGCAACATATCCAGATTTTGGGATACACATTCCAGATGCAGCAACACTTTGAACAGATTTCGCTGTTTGGTTTGGATTCTCACATGCATTTCATTCTGTACTGACTGCAGTATTCTTTATTCAGGAGTTATTACTACTGTATTGCTGGATTCATGACACTTTCTCACACTCTCTCACTTGTTTTCATTTTACTATTCAGGATGGTACTTACTTCTAGGCTTTATTGACATGTTTTTCCTGTAGTTATTACAATCCTTTCCAACAGCCTCACTTCTGTCATGTTTCAGTATTTCAACAGGGATATATTTCACACATGTGATTTCATCATCTTCTGCAGCTATACTTTTCAGCCTGCTGCAGGTTGTGTACTATTTTCTTACAGATGGGACATTTTTATTTCAGAATTTATGTCAGACATTTTCATTTTTCTGTTTGGCTTACAGGCTGCTACACACTTTTGTAATCAAGCAATACTTGCAAACACTTTCACACTGTTACTTGCACATTTTATTCCTTAGTGACTACACTGCACTCTTTTGCTGACTGTCATACTTTTATATTTCTTTACAGTTACTGGTAGTGGATTATTGACCTGCCTGGTGGCGCAACCGCACCAGCCTATCGCCATAGGCTCTGCGGTTCGCAGAACGGACACCTGCAGCTGTAATATAAATGAAGTAATATTGGAATACACATCTCCATAATATCAGCTAGTTTAATTTCTTACATACATAATGAAATGTAACTTACTCAGTAGTGGGGCGTTGGGTATTTGCCAGGCCTCCTGGATCCAAAGGTTCAATTGGTCCTGCTTGCATCTCTTCAGGTCCGCATGGTGGTGACGGACCTGCTCACCAGTCCTTGGAATCCCTGTGGCACTGGTGAGATCATGAGCCAACCGGTCCCACGCCTCAGCCCTATATGCTCCCCACAGGACCTGGCCCTGCATGAGTTGGGCCTCATGATTGTGGACTAGGAGCCAGTCCATGTACCTGGACTCCTCAACACCCCACCTCTGTGCTCGAAAGCAACTACCCTCTCCTACTCCTGTCATTCTGGCTGCAAGTCAGTTCTACAATCGTTTATGCTGTGTATTCCCACCTATGGGGCTTATATAGTCCGTTTTTCTCGCATATATCTGTGATTGGCCATTTTGGAATTGTATCAACTTCAGTAAACCTGCATTGTCATGCTCCAGTTTGTATTCATTCCTATATATTAGCTATTATTGCATTTATAGGTACTGCTGTCATGGCTTAGTGGTTCAGTACCTTGACTATGGTGTATAGTATCCTGGGTTCGAACCTAGTCACTACTTTTTATTTTCTATGACTGTCTAGACAAGCTGAGGGGTGTGTCTGTGTAAAGGCAGTTTTGATACGGCTTGCTCAACGTTGCCCGTCGGTTAGCTTGTTTGCGCGGTGCGCAGCTCCGCGCAAATGGGGTATGCTGGTTTAAGCCTCATTTGGCTATCAGCACGGATATTGCGCTCAGCTCAGATTTTATAGGCCATAATCAGTTGGTTATACTGTATTAGGCTAGGTAGTTCAAGCCAACCAAGCTGATTTAGACTGATGCAATGATGTGTCCTAAAAGGCAGCCCAGTGGCAAACCTGGCAATGTGGTTGTAGCAAATTGAGTGTTTGTTAAGGACAGTCTTGTTCATATTTGAGAGTAGAGGGGATGCATACAGAAGGGTTGAAAGAAGGTGTGAGCGAGCTATGGCAATTAGCTGGAGGGGTTAGGAAGGCTTTTATTCTGTAAAGTGACCCTTGTTTTTTTATTGATGGTTTTGATAGTTTGGTTAACATGTAGGTCACATTTGAGATTATTGTCTATGATGACACCTAATAGTTTAGTAGATGGGTCAGGGGAGATTATTGTGCCATCATTTGATTTTATGGTAAAGGTGAAAGCGGTAGACCTACGTGTTGGTGAAATAACAGCAGTTTAGTTTTTTGGGATTTAGGATCAGACGATGTTCAGAAAGCCAGTTTTCTATTGTATTAAAGGTGGTCTGGGTAGCTGACCATAACTCTACTGGAGATGTGGCTGAGCAAATCAGAGTAGAGTCATCAGCATATTGGATACAGCTGACTTTTGGGATGACAGTATAAAGGTCGTTAATGAAGATGGAGAACAGCAAGGGCCCTAGTATAGAGCCTAGTGGTACTCTGAGGGTGTTAGGTAGAAGGTTAGAGAGTTTGTTCTGCCAGAGGCCAGCCTGCTGTCAACCATGCAGGTAGGATTGAAACCATTGGACGGCTCCAGTATCTAGACAGAATGTTTGCAGGGTGTGGATTACAAGTTGGTGATCAACCATATCGTATGCCTTGGAAAGATCCAAAAAGAGGGCTGAGGATATATAATTATTGTTGCAATTATGGTTTATGGTGTTAGTAAAGGCTAGGAGGCCTGAAGTAGTGCTGTGATGAGGACGGAAGCCATGCTGAGTGTCTGCCATAAGGTGATTTTGGATTAGGTGGTGCATGAATTGTCTATGAATACATTTTCCATAATCTGTGCAAGTGGAGGGAGTATAGCTATTGGCCTATAATTGGAGAATTCAGTAGAGCTGCCTCCTTTGTGAAGTGGGATTACATAGGATATTTTCCAGATGGTGGGAAATTTAGCTTCTACCATGGTTCGTTTGATTAGTTTTGAGACGGGGTAAGCAATAGCATCAGCTGATTTTTGTAGGTACTCGGCAGGGAGTTGATCAGCAGAAAGTGTAGTGGGTTTTACTTTTCAGTCAAGGTACGGATAAGTGAAGTGGTGACTGATTGGAAGCTGAACGCAAGTAGGTTTCTAGGGGTGCTACTTTCAGGACCAGGGGAGCTAGGAGGTAGTTGGCTAGCTAGGGCTTGAAATGTCTCAGTAAAGAATTGGTCAAAACTATCAGAAACATCTTCAAGGGTTTTATCAATAGTAGCAGCAGGGGTTGGGTTGAAGTTTGTCCAGGATGTAGCATATATGACATGCCACCTGACAGGGTATGGCATTACTGGGTTCAGAGAGCTCAGTCCCCAGATTGGCTGTGTGGTGGCATCCCACACATGTGTTGTATGTTCCTGGCCAAGGGTGATGGCTGACTGCATACATGTGGCAGCTGTGACATTGCCACATGACTCACATAAACCACAACTGGACCATAGAGGTGATTCACAGGTTACCCTTGCACATGCTACCCTAGTAGTGTGATTGCCATGGTGAGTACCAACACATAGGGCCAATGGGGAACAACATACTGAAGGTGTGTATGTGTGGGTGTACTGCTACTGTTTCATAGCACCGGCATATATGACTGCACACGTGGGTAAATGCCAGGTAAGACATGTGCAATGTGTCACAGGCAATGTACATGCATACAGGACAGACAGTGACGTTCTGTCATGTGTAAACTTGACATACGTATCGTACACTATGCAGATGTCACTAGGGGTCTACAGAATCACTGTAACTCTGCATTGCAGGTGTAAGCAGTGTTCCAGGGAACCCCAAGCTAACATGCATATAAACAAAGCTACAGTAAGCAGGGCTGGAAGTAGTGCATTGTACAACAAAGAAGGGGTAACAATAACAGTAAGTAACAATGCAAATATGTAGGCACTATCAACATGTACCCAGGAATACACAGCACAGATGCCCATAGTAGAACTGATATTATGTCATAGTTAATTGTGATTTGGATTACATTGGTACTGCACACATATCAACATGCGCAAACATCCACATTGCATAGTCGTTGTGGGCAACTTGACACCATTACTGTACATGTCCACCATTGCATATCACTACTTGCGTTAGCTTCCCCCCCTGTGCTACCCATGTATGCGGCTATCTGTTGACATCCTTACCACCGGCATGCAAATATGTGCAGCTGTTACACTTTGGTATGTACTATGGGTGCAGATAACAATTCAGGACATTCATACGGTTACTGCATCAGGCATGCTGGGATATACACACAGTCATAGCAGCACACTGAACTGTTACCAACATGATACTAATACACTTCTATGTAGTCACCCTGTGCATCAGCAATGTGTTTACCTGTTCCCGCAATGATGTTGGAGATTGCAGGAGGTGGCACAGTGTCATCATATGCACAGGGTGTGAATTAGCTATGCCTGAGTCAGCCACTGATACCACCAATTGACATGCGTGTGTATGTGTGTTGGTGAGGGGCAGCAGTACATGGTGGGGCAGTGTTGGTGCAGTGTGTGCGTGTATGTGGTCACCCTAGGTGTTAACATTTCACATGTGTGTATGCATGCACACAGTTCCACCTCATGGCTGCCATATACAGGGGTTTGTAGACAGGCACAGACTGCACCTGGCAGGTCATACAGATCAGTGTCTGTGGGCACAGACACGGTACCTGTGCCTGGCAGGGGTGCTATGGACCATATCCAGTACTAAGCCAGACTGGGTACTGTCATCAGAAGCAGGAGTGTGTTGACTGGACACAGGTCCCTGTTGGGACTGTCCAGAGCCATGTGCACATGGTCTCCTGGGGTGTTCCGATGACAGCACAGACCCAGCATTGCTGGGGCTGCTGCTGGCACTATGGGGGCATGCGCGGGCCTGTTGTCGTCCGCACTGACTGCCAGCTGCTGCTGTTGCTGGCATACGGCCACGTCAACGCCGCAAACGCCCACCATTGCCCTGGCTCATGGACATTTGGTTGTGGAACTGCTGTAATATGTCCCCACAATGTCTGTCTATGACATCGGTGAAATTACGGATAGCATCCGCGATGTCACGCATACTGTCAGTCATGGCTGTGCGACATGCTCTCAGCTCCCTCAGACCCTGTCTGGTGTACCTTTCCATACGCGACTGTGCCTGCATGACAGCCTGAAACATAGCTGAGGTTGACAGACCTCTTTGGGCATGTCTGCCAGAGGCAGTACGCCCACGGATGCTCCCACGAGAACCCATGGGCAACTGTCTGTGTGGTACCATCGCAGGACCCTGCCCATGGCTGCTGTGTGGGGGCGCATGTGCCACAGGTACCACATTACCCTGGTCAATGCCCACTGTATCCTGTCCATCACCTAGGGACAATGGTGACATAAGATGTACTGGCAGGATGACTGTGCACAATGATGGGGTTGACAGCTGTGTACTGTTAATTGGCTGACCAATGGTGGACCCTGACACACCTTCCTGTACCATTACACAAATATCATCATTACCAGTACCTGTGGCACCAGATTCAGGTTCCCTGCTGCAGGACACCAGAGCAGTACCAGAACCTGTGGGAGGAAGACAGGAAACACAGTTTACAGTCTCCACACATTGTTACCAGTGATGCACTTATGCACACATGCACACATGCACGCATGCACACATGGACACAGGCACACATGCACACATGGACACAGGCACACATGCAGACATGCACACGTGGACACATGCACACAGGCACACATGCATACATGCACACATGCACACAGACACACATGCAGACATGCACACGTGGACATATGCACACGTGGACACATGCACACATGCACACATGCACACGTGTACACATGCACACATGCACACGTGGACACAGGCACACATGCACACATGCACACGTGGACACAGGCACACATGCACACGTGGACACAGGCACACCTGCACACATGCACACATGGGCACAGGCACACCTGCACAAATGCACACATGCACACCCCGCAGTATACACACAGAGTACTACTGAGTTACACTAGTGTTACTAGCACTATCAGGACTATTATAGGTATTGTTAAACACACTCACCAGCATGGATGGCCTGCCTTGCTGTAACCCCGGAGGGACCTGCAGAAATGATGAGATTAATGTCAGTGGGCACAACTGTGCCATTGATATTGCATATGATACAGTGCAGTAGTACACCAGTTGCCTTTCACATGTCAGCTGCTGATATTGCCAGTCTCACACATGCACAATTACATACTATGATGACAGATACATACCTCGGACACACCTTACACCTGCATAAACTAACAGTGCATAGAACAGTCAAGTGTACATACGGCATATTACCTGCATGCTCCATGTCGTGCTGCTGTGTGGATCCAGCCTCCCTCATGATGCAGGTGTACTGCTGTTGCTGTTCCGGGGCTGGAGCCACAACACTTAGGAGTAGCCCCTCCAGTCTGGTGAGGGGGGGATGTGTGGCCACCCCACCTCCTGTGGCAACCTGTTGCCTGTGGATATCTGATGCACGCTGACGGACACTTCTGATTAAATCACTGCTGTGATGTCGTACCTGCTCATATGTCCTATTATGCATGCCAATATCATTTACCCTACGGACAAGGTCTTGCCCCAGTGCAGCCCTCTCCTGCTGATTCTGACTGGTGCGGGAAAACAGGATGTCATACTCCCGCACCAGGCTCTGGTGTATCTCCTCATCTTCCGCTGCAGAGTAGGCGGGATTATGCTGATGCACCATCTCCCTGAAAGAGAACACAAACAGGATATCAGCAGACTATGTCAGCAGTATATGGCAAACATACTATACATGATACTCATGTGTAGTGATATGCTACTACTCCCATATGTTGCATGTGTGTGTGTCGTGGTGGATACACAAGTACATGGCCAGATATCAGTGCTCAGCTAACACCTGTGCAACAATACCTGCCACATTCCACACAACATAGTAGCATGCCCCATCGGTCAGCACACACTGACAGGTCCAATGCACAACCTCACTCTGGGGGTTCATCCCAAGGTACTGTATGTGGGACACCATCCACTAGTGTGATGTGGACACAAGTTACTCGGCCTGGATATACATATCCCACCACCACCACTACCAGCACAGTAGACTACTTTGATATGTATGTGATTAGACAGTTATTCACTTGTTAGGACTGAGATGGTATCCATGCAGCACACTGGGCCAATGGAAGCCACAACCCACACTGCTGACCCCTTTGCAAATGCTTACCACGGACATGCCACAGATTGCATGGAACTTGCACACACATTTCTAGCCCAGACCCTATGCACAAAGGTTAGGCATCCTGTCCGGTGGACTCCAGACAGAGGCAGATTGTATAACAATAGCAGGAGGCTACTGCAGGACAGAGCAGATTCACATTAAGGGAAGGCATCTGTGGTCAGCACTGGTACTACGCTACGGTCCCTCATAACAATGGCCACAGACTACTCTGGGAGGGAAATGGCCACAAACACTATGGATAACCACAAGACCTTCTTCAGTTATGTTACACATATGGACCAAATGCCTCAGATATGCTCTGTGTTAATACACACCTACTTAACATTCACCAAACACACAGATATTGGCAACATTCTTGCAGACAGGTTCGGTGCACGTATCCCCCCTCCTTCTCCCCCACCAGTTGAAATAGTTATCACAGCTGTATGTAACCTCCCTATCATCTCACATGTCCAGGTGAGGGCCGCCCTCAGCAAAGCAGAACACACAGCATCACTGTGACCTCATGGTATCCCTGGATGTGTGCTACCTGCACTCCAAGAGGACATACAACCGCATATAAGACTGATAATTTATCTTGGCCGTACTACAGGATATGTACCTGGACACTGGCATACAGCAACAGTGGTCCCACACCACTAAGGAGGCACCTTGACTGACCCTGGGAACTACCACATCATATGCATAACCGGCCTGGTCTGCTAAGCTATGGAATTATGCAGTATGGGATGCATATGCAGTGATATCGGGTACCTGCAGACACTTGTTCCCAGCCAGTGTGCCTTTGTGATGGGCTGATCCTGTCTTTTGAACCTGGCTGACCTTTCAAAGCAGTCACTACAGCCATTGCTGAGGGCAACGCACAGACAACTGCTGCCAGGATCATGGCCTAACACTGATTGACATGTAATGTATAGTCATCCCCTTTTGGTGGAACTACGTACACACAACATATCACATGGACATACCTATAGATACAGACCTATGACACATTTGGAGGGTTCACAGTATGCACACTATTAACCTGCTACTTTGCATTACCTGTGTTTGTCACAGCTGGTTGCGTTACCACTGCTTCTGATTCCTGCTGCTACTGTCACTGCTGACAGCTTAGAGTCACAGTGTGTAGTGTGTTTTTTTTTTTTCTCTCTCTGTCTCGGTTTGTCTCTCTCCCTCTGTCTGCTTCCAGACAGTGCAATGAATGTATTGCATGTGTGGAGTGTTAGTACAGGATGCTTTTGTAGGTATCTGCATAGGTCCATGTGATGGCCTCTGCACCAGTTGTAAGCCAGCATTTGCTAATTGCATACAGCCAGTTGTGTACTGATTGCAGTTCTCACTGTGATTTCAGGACAGTGCTATAAAAGGGAATGTGAGATAGGCGTTGCCCTTTCAGATTGTAAGGGCGGGGACCATGCTGGTATGCTGTGGACACTGTTCTGTGAATGTAAAGGTTAGTATCTCTCTCATGATTCAGGCTGTGTTGTAGATTCACATTTCTCCATTCCCCTCTCCTGTTCCCTGCAGTAAGTGTGTATGCACAATGACACCTACAACTATATATAGATATATATTTATATATATATATATATATATATATATATATATATATATATATATATGTACATATACATACATTTATATATGTACATTAACTGACATTATTACCTACAAGCTACCAACTAGCATGGCTGTTTCTGTTCACACACTACTATTATGGGAATCCAGTAGTTTTGATAGTAATTCTACATGACATGCTTTGGGTACTACACATCCTATATTCCCTTTACATTCATCCCTACTATTACATGTTATATTTATTTTAGCACAATGTTCTTGTATAAGAGTCATGGCTTAGTGGTAGGTCATACAGACTACTGTTTCCAAGGTCTTGCGTTCGCGACTGACAGTGGGATTTTATTTTGCTTTTGAACTGACTACAGGACCTGTCAATCAGAGTGACTAAGGTACTTTTAAGCAGTTGTAACCGGGTTAGCACTGGTTTGCGTGGAGCTCACGCATGCGCACTGGCGTTTAGCTTCCCGCACACACGCGCACACCCGCTTACAACCGCTTAACAGTGCTTACTCTGGCGTACACCCGCGCTATTTTCTTTGAAAGAAATGAAAATGGGGAGACAGGAAATTGGTGAAAAAGGGGTCACAAAGAGGGTAAGACAGTAGGGAAACAAGCTTGGGATTTGCAGGAGGGATGTAGGTAAGGCCCATAGCTGCCCATTTCTTCATCAGCAACAGCTGTGCATATGTATGTAATTTGGTGTGACATTTGAAACCTTCCACCCCTGAGAGAGGTGTCAGGACAACAATAATACTTGTTGTACAGCCAATTGTAATTGATAGTTTCAATGTCCAGCAGACATGTGTGCAGAATGGGCAGCTATGTATGGGGCGTCATTTTTATGTGGGTACAGAGTGCCCTTTTTTTTTTTTTTTTTTCAGGTGAGAGTGGTATGTCAGGTGAAGGAAGCCGGTACAGCTGGGGAGGTAGGTTGGGTAGGTAAACAGACAAGACAAACAAGACGCATATAGGGGCGGTGTATGACACGTGTGGGGGGGTTACACATTTGACGGGGACGGAGGTTTGGATATCCAGAGCCCATGAGCCCACAGATGGCAACAGTGGAACTGATATCCCCACCCATAGGCAGTTGCCACTGTTCCTTCACTGCCCAGGATGGGGCTGTGCTGGGGGCTGTGTAGGCCGGGCAACAGGCATGCCCGTAAGTTGTGCCACCCATGCCTCAAGCTGGTGTAGAGGCTCGAGAACAGAGTCCTGAATCTCCCTACGCACCACAGTCCGGACGCTATGGAGGGTGAGTGGTGGTTCTCCTCTGGCCACACTTGCAGAGGGGGGGCGAGCCCCATCCCCTGCAGCGCTTCCACCTGCAGGTGGCACAGGGCCACTGGAGGAGGGTCCAGACTGGGCACTAGTGCCAGGTGCACTCACCAGCTGAGGTGGGAGAGGTGGGTCCGCTGGAACCCGCCTTCCCTGTCGTCCTATGTTTTGCATTATGTCATGACAGTTTGGGTTAGTGACATATAATACCATTCACAATTAGTTGTAACAGCATGCATTAGTATTCCCATTAACCAAACACCCAGATATTCACACCATTGAACAGTGAGCATAACACATGCATAATTTGAACAGCAATACACAGTCCAACAACATGCAGAGTTGATTGATGGCAACAGGCCATCAGGTTTGGATGTATGAACAGGGCAGATGCATCAACGGACATGCAAATATATATGACCCAACAGGACAAATGTCCAGGGGTGTTAATTGTGATTGCACATACCATTTTCACGTGGAATGGGTTATATGTGGTTATAGGGTGGGGTGAAGAAAATAATATTAACACCTTCGAATACCAATACATATGCTGTACATTTCTAATAGCTGCACATATATGCACACTACTGTTCTAACTACAGTTTCCTATATGATAACTATTTCAACTTTGTGATAGGACTGTTACTGCAACATCAATATATACATTTTATTGTTCTTCATACACATTCATATCTAGCTTTGTTCAGCTACATCATCCTGCTACATTTGCTTTATATAGCTATAGGCAGGTGTGGATGTTTGGTATATCAGACAATCATACTATCTGCATATTGCAGACTGAGAGCAACATATCCAGATTTTGGGATACACATTCCAGATGCAGAAACACTTTGAACAGATTTCGCTGTTTGGTTTTGATTCTCACATGCATTTCATTCTGTCTTGACTGCAGTATACTTTATTCAGGGGTTATTACTACTGTATTGCTGGATTGGGTTATATGTGGTTATAGGGTGGGGTGAAGCAAATAATATTAACACCTTTGAATACCAATACATATGCTGTGCATTTCTAATAGCTGCACATATATACACACTACTGTTCTAACTACAGTTTCCAATATGATAACTACTTCAACTTACTGATAGGACTGTTACTGCAACATCAATATACATTTTATTGTTCTTCATACACATTCATATCTAGCTTTGTTCAGCTACATCATCCTGCTACATTTGCTTTATATAGCTATAGACAAGTGTGGATGTTTGGTATATCAGACAATCATACTATCTGCATATTGCAGACTGAGAGCAACATATCCAGATTTTGGGATACACATTCCAGATGCAGCAACACTTTGAACAGATTTCGCTGTTTGGTTTGGATTCTCACATGCATTTCATTCTGTACTGACTGCAGTATACTTTATTCAGGGGCTATTACTACTGTATTGCTGGATTCATGACACTTTCTCACACTCTCTCACTTGTTTTCATTTTACTCTTCAGGATGGTACTTACTTCTAGGCTTTAATGACATGTTTTACCTGTAGTTATTGCAATCCTTTCCAGCAGTCTCACTTCTGTCATGTTTCAGTATTTCAACAGCGATATATTTCACACATGTGATTTCATCATCTTCTGCAGCTATACTTTTCAGCCTGCTGCAGGTTGTGTACTATTTTCTTACAGGTGGGGCATTTTTATTTCAGAATTTATGTCAGACATTTTCATTTTTCTGTTTGGCTTACAGGCTGCTACACACTTTTGTAATCAAGCAATACTTGCAAACACTTTCACACTGTTACTTGCACATTTTATTCCTTAGTGACTACACTGCACTCTTTTGCTGACTGTCATACTTTTATATTTCTTTACAGTTACTGGTAGTGGATTATTGACCTGCCTGGTGGCGCAACCGCACCAGTCTATCGCCATAGGCTCTGCGGTTCACAGAACGGACACCTGCAGCTGTAATATAAATGAAGTAATATTAGAATACACATCTCCGTAATATCAGCTAGTTTAATTTCTTACATACATAATGAAATGTAACTTACTCAGTAGTGGGGCATTGGGTATTTGCCGGCCCTCCTGGATCCAAAGGTTCAATTGGTCCTGCTTGCATCTCTTCAGGTCCGCATGGTGGTGATGGACCTGCTCACCAGTCCTTGGAATCCCTGTGGCACTGGTGAGATCATGAGCCAACCAGTCCCACGCCTCAGCCCTATATGCTCCCCACAGGACCTGGCCCTGCATGAGTTGGGCCTCATGATTGTGGACTAGGAGCCAGACCATGTACCTGGACTCCTCAATGCCCCACCTCTGTGCTCGAAAGCAACTACCCTCTCCTACTCCTGTCATTCTGGCTGCAAGTCAGTTCTACAATCGTTTATGCTGTGTATTCCGCCTATGGGGCTTATATAGTCCGTTTTCCGCACATATCTGTGATTGGCCATTTTGGAATTGTATCAACTTCAGTAAACCTGCATTGTCATGCTCCAGTTTGTATTCATTCCTATATATTAGCTATTATTGCATTTATAGGTACTTCTGTCATGGCTTAGTGGTTCAGTACCTTGACTATGGTGTATAGTATCCTGGGTTCGAACCTGGCCACTACTTTTTATTTTTTATGACTGTCTAGACAAGCTGAGGGGTGTGTCTGTGTAAAGGCAGTTTTGATACGGCTTGCTAAACGTTGCCCATCGGTTAGCTTGTTTGCGCGGTGCGCAGCTCCGCGCAAATGGGGTATGCTGGTTTAAGCCTCATTTGGCTATCAGCACGCATATTACGCTCAGCTTAGTTAGGGGCACATAGATTTAGTGTGTTAAACCACTGCTCAGCTACGGGCACTCATTTTGCACCAGTTAAACCACTGCTCACCTAAGGGCAGATGTACTCACCCTGTTAAACTGTAGCTCAGCTATGGGCACATCTGGCATTTTTTATTGTTTTGTTACCTCACATTTCTTCAATATAAATGGGCTATTTCATTACATTTTACATAAAATGTGATTTTATGTGTACATATTTGCCAGGGACTTGTTTCGTGCTTAATTTGCTAAAAATAAAAATTGGTGTTGTGGGGGCTCGAACCATGAATGCCTGCTCTTCAGCCAACATCTCTATCGCTATGCTATTGCTTCTTGGCTTACTTTGCATATTTAGTTCTTATATGCTTTCCCACTGACTGCTAACTGTAGCTGCGCTACAGGCACGCCCACACAAACGAGCGCACTCACGGTTAAACATCTTTACAATTTAAAAAAAATTATGTGGTGTTCATTTGTACATTTTATGTTCGTAGTCTGTGGGGACATGTGTTGTGTTGTGTTTATTCACATTTCCATGGACTCTGTTGTGGGTGTTTACTTTGGGCACTTTTACTCTTCTGGGGGCGTGTCCGCTTACAGGGCTCGGCCTACGGACACGCCCCCTACTGTCTTACACGGACCGTGTTAGCCTTAGGTGTGATTCAGCATGCTCTCATGAATATGCAGAGCATGCTGACATCACTCCGTTTAACTGCAGCCTCCGTTTATGAGTTATAACTCTTACACAGAGGCTTTGTGAATCCTGCCCTAAGACAATCAAGATCTAAAACTACAATTTTTGATGAGAATGTTTACACTGAATTCTAGAACATTAAGGACATAGATAAATTATTTGAACTTTGTTTTACTTTTCTAGAGCTTGGAAATTATTTATGTCTCAGTTTACAGATGTTTGTCAAAGCATGCGTAGGGAACCACATCTGCAACTGCAAGATTAATGCTATTATAATATGCTTAAAAAATCACTTTTTCTCAGGGATGGAATGTCCTTTAACATACAGCTATAAATGGACTAGGTGAAGCTCTGGTGTCCCCTTTCTTTAATTTTCAGATCTTGTCATTGTGTAGTCATGCAAAACTCAGTTATTTGAGAGAAGAATACATGTGCTTACATCACATTTGTACTCCAGTAAGTAGATTCATATAATCAGGCCCAACCGTTTCTGTGTTTAGGGGTATAGTGATAAAATATATTCAGGCACTACATACATCTAAAATGAACTCTCTTATACTAGCACTGGCACATATACTGCCCGAGCACTATTTAGTATGTACAGAAGTGAAATAACTAGTTATGTATGTAGAATTGTAATCATGCTCAAAGCTGACCCTGCTTTAATACACCTTACTCCAGTCTAGTTATCCCTGTCCATTTAGTTAAGTAATATTAAGCTAGCATCTTCCCAAATCTTTATAAAAATGTGGGAGTTTTGAATGTTTACAAGTTTCACCTCTCATAAGTCTGATTCAGTATTAATAAACCACTTCCCTTTGCAAATGTGTTATTAAATGCACTGCCAGCTAAGAAATGTGTCAAAGCTGTCTTATGTGAATGTCAGCATGTTGCTTCTTATTATGTTTTGCTTAACAACCCCTCACAAAACACATCTTTTGACAAATTAAGCCCTTCTTGAACTGATCTAAATTCATGGGCTGCACAAGCATTCATAAACTTAAATTTGTTTCTAGTTTAACATAAATTTCTACAACCAGATTACACAGCTAATCCCTCATCTTTTACCTAAACTGATATTATTTTTGCTTTTCATAGGGTACTGTAACCATCATTTCAGCTAACACAGTTGAACTCTCATCTGTGTATGTTTTATCTTTACAGAATTAGTCTGTAAGCATCTTTAAAAAAATACTGTGTAAAACATTTGCTTGTATCTGATAAATGCTGTTGGGGCTATATCTATTCCATGTCCTTTTTACCATGTATAATAAACATGGACATTTTGTTCTGTTTTGAGAACGTATTAATGGCATTGTTAATTTGCTGTCAGTTTTCCAGCTTGTCTATCTTTGAAAAAAAATACTGTACATCCATGGTACTTGCGAATGGAGTAACAAATCATGCTGGGCAGTTACTTCATGTACAAATCCAAAGCCTAGGACTCCCAACAGTTTTCATTCAACATATGCTGCTAGGAACAGCCGGAGCTCTACACCTAGTTACAAAAGGTGAATTAGGCTTGCTTCACTGAAAAACTTGAGAAACAATATTGCCCATTCACATCAGTGGATTGCTTCACTAAAGCAACACCTCTACCTGCCTGTGTGGTGTAGTGCTGCAGGCAGTACCTCGTGGGAAGCCAGACTGCCTACAGTAGCAAGTTCCACATACAAGTGCAGCTGTACTGCACTGTCTGGTAGCTGCTGGGTGGGATGTCAAGAACCATGTACATGCAGAGCTAGGTAGTGTGTGTATGGTATCTCTGAAATTCAGTGTATAAAGCTTGAACAGATCTTTCAGTATAAAGTCTTCTCTCTGGTGTGCTCATGCTCCACCATGCACATCCCCTCCCATGGGAAGAGAGAGAGAGAGATCAGGCATGATGATTCTGCAGTCATGCCTGCATTTTCTGCCCACTCTAACAGTGGAATTCATGTGCAGGATGACATCATGACCATGCAGGCATACTCGTATGGCAGCAGTGGTACTGTAGGCATGTTCTCTGAATGTAATATCAGAGCTGCCACAGAAGTACATTTCTAACTTGGAACGAAGCCAATTTTCAGTGGAGGTCCGGTAAGAAATGCTTCAGATGCATGTCTTTATATACACATCTATGTTACCAGATAAGTTCAACCAGAATCCCAGAACTCTCTTGAGTCCTCGGGTAAGTTCATGTTATGCTAGGCACAAGTAATGGGACTGACTAGCATATCATGTCTTAGAATTCCATTACCAACTCCTAGTGTAGTAAGACTCCTGGCCACACAGAACCTTAGCAAAGTACTGAGTTGAGTGCGCAACAGCCCCCAGCGTGATGTCATTCACAGGTGTGGGGAGGACAAACCAGTTACCTGGAAGATTTTTGGAATCTCATAGACTTAATATTTTTATCATGAAAACTAATTTTATTTTGATATTTTGCTGATTAGAAAGACCAGGGTTACATTGTAGGTTCTTTTAAAAAGAAAGTATGGAAGCAAGATGAAATTAAACTAATTTCTAAAATCGCAAAATATGCACATGGGAGGTTGCAAGACTCAAACTTAAGAGGACTGACACTTCATAGTTTATATGCTAGTAAAGCCTTAATTTCGTTTTATAGTTTCTCAACCTGAAGTACATATCGATAGTCCGTCAGTACTCTTCATACAATTACAGTGATGCTGGCTTGACATATTATTAGGAAAAGTTATTTCTAATTAAATGTTACAACCAATTCTTCAGTTTTTCATCAACAGGTGACTGCATTTCTGTTTTAATGCAGAATGCTTTGACCTAACCAGTGTACTATCTTTCCTTCTTTTAAAGTGGTTAAGAAAAGCTTTGAAAAAAACATGTCTATTAATAATAAGGAAACCCTACAAAGGGGAACTACACTGACATAAGCTAGATGTAGCTTTCTATTGTTTAATGACTGCCACTATCCTGAGTTTCTCTGCATTTTGCTCATTAAGTTTAGTCATGCTGGAACAACCTAGTTTCTCATACTGTGAGTGAAAAAGAGTATTTTTAGGTTTATGAGATGATGTATTTATGAACAACCACCTCAGCTTTGCTTATCATAATGAGAGAAGTGGATCTGATACACAGCTGGGCATCTAATCAGCTTTGAATCACCGGTCATTGCTCATACTTAATAAGATCAACATGAAAATGTCTGTGTCATCATAGGCCGCATTGTTTAATGATTAAAATTTTAAGAATTTTATATACCAAGATAACTCCATCCATGACACAGTTAGAAATTAACAAGGAGTCACTATACAGAACTTTTATATCTTTATGCTGCAAGGCTTGGATAGCACTGATTGCAAATACATTGACAAGTACTCATTGAAGGCCTTTTGGCTAATTTTGGGATCTGTGAGCATCAAAACAAAATGTCCTCATGTTCTACTTTCAAGAAGTATCATGTCATTGAATTCTGTCCGTGAAAAGACAAAATGAATGAACGTTTATCTATTCCAATTTACTTCTCATTGTTTTCTTTCCATGGCTTAAATTCTTCAGTGTTTATTATTATTTAACATTGTTATGGCTGAGGTATGCAGTTTTTACATGCTGCATTGTAGTGTTTGGAAAAGCTGTGTTCCTTTAAAGTTTCATAACACTAATAGGAATGTCATTTCCTTCAATAATACCGATAAAGTTGTCATTGTTAAAATCGTTAAAATAATGATCACAATCATCTAATTCAGAAACTCTTTGATGAACAAATAAATGCATACAAAATCCTGACAAAAGTGCTGGTCAGGCCTGAAGTAGTATGATTATACTATAAAGTGTGTGTGAATGTGTATTCAAGTCTATAAAGGCACATGGCACAAATTACTGATTCTGTGAACACAAACAATGCGTATATAAAAAAGCATGGCAAATAGTTCTGTGTTCTGTGTACTTCAGCCATCATAAAAAATAATAAGCCAGGCACTAAACTGATTAACTCTGTTAAACTGTAACTGTTCTAACATTAACTCTGTCTTAGCACCTGTCAGCATTCCAGCCCTCTCGTTGCTCTCTCCCTACTTTATGAGGCAGAGTCCCTCCAGCATAAAGTATCGCATAAAACTGTATTGTTGCACATGCTCTGGTCTTCTGTCTTACAGATAGTGTTTCTTCAGACTGCAATTTGGGTACCTGGCCTCAGTCTGCTTGTTTCACCCTCACTACGCTCGGGCTCACTCCCATAACCTACCATACCCCCATTCCCACACATCCCCATATCAATAACTTTTATTCTTACCTTAGCTCCTCTCTTCATTTCATCTCATCCAATCACATCCCTACAGTCACTTCCACCCTATTCCCTACCATACCTACAGACTTACTGTAGACATAGTAATCATCTAATTAGAGTCCTCATTAACCTCACCCTTAAGCCCAGAACTCTTTCCTCCCAACACCACTTATTTACAAAATCAGCCACATATTCCTTTACACAAACATCCCTCTTCCTATTTCTACAATGTCAATCATCTCTAACGCCATACTCCTCACCCTGTCACTATCCTTCTACCTCCTACTATACCTAACATCTCTACAGCAAACCTATATTTACTTCTATCCTACAGCCACAATATCTGCATAAACACAGCCTCTTACCAGCTTCTCTGAAGTATTTTCTAGCATATATGCGACAAACTTAATATTATGCACAAAATAAAAATCCTTTGCTTCCATCACAACAACAAAAATATCTTTGCTCTAAATGATCTATTGAAAGCAAAACGGAAAAAAAAAGCCACTACTCTCCCACACCCAGAGTCTAACCTATCCGAATGCAAAGACATACATCCCAAACCAGGCTCCATCTCATCCCCTCTTAACCCCCTAACTCCTATAGATCAATAAACTTTACTACCATTAACCTTCAAAATATCAGAAATGAAGGGGCCCTAGTATGGAACCTTGAGGAACACCTGAGGTTGTATTAAGAAAAGGAGAGAAAGAGTGTTGCCACCTAGTTGACTGTTGCCTGTCTGTGAGGTAGTTTGTGAACCAGTCTAGGGTTTAAGGTGAGATGCATATGTTAGAGAGTTTAGTACAAAGAAGAGAGTGAGATACCATATCAAAGGCTTTAGGGAGGTTAAGAACGAGAGATGAGATGATTTTTCCAGCATTTCAGGCTTGGTTAACTGTGTCCATTAACAATATGACAGCTGTAGTAGTACTGTGGCCTGGCCTAAATCCATGCAGGCTGGGAAAAAGGATGTGGTTGTGAAGCTGATGGTGAAGATGTTGGGTGTGAATGCATTTTTCCAGAATTTTAGAGATGGGTGAGAGGATAGCAATAGGGCAAAAGATGGAGATGTCTGTGTTGGAGCCTCCTTCATGAAGATGAAGGATATACGCTTTTTTCCAGATAGTGGGCACATAGGACTCCTGAACCGATCTGTTGAGAAGTATGCTGATGGGATAAGCTACAGAGTTGGCTGAAAGTTTTAAGAATTCAGGATGTAGATTGTTAGGGGCATTGGTGCATGGTTTGAGTTTTAGAAACAATTCTTTTATAGTGGTGGTAGGTATAGGTGACAGAGAAAAGATAGGAAAAGGGGGATTGCAGGTATTTAGTGTGGATTTATTAGAAGAAGCTGAGTTGATTTGAGGAAAGGTGGTGGTGAGACTGGCTATGGTATCAATGAAGTAGGAGTTAAAGAGCAAAGCTATTTCAGTGGGTGTTTTATCTGAAACCGCACAAAGATTATTACTGGAGTCTGGTTTTGGTAAAGAATTGATAGAGCTCCAGAATTTTTTAGGATTTCTTATATTGGTTTTGCAAACTTAGGTAGTGTTCTTTTTTATTTTTATGACTTGGCGCTTTACCTGATTGCAGCCCACAACAAACCTGACATCATTGCTGCAACCAAAGCATGGCTAAAATCCTACATTAACGATAGAATTCCTACTCTTGGGTTTTGCTTGTCTTATAGCAGATGGACCCCATACAAAAGTGGAGGTGTCGCTCTGATATACCCAACTACTTTCACTATTGTCCCATATACAAAGTCTATCCCACATTTTTCCACAGCTGAAATATTAGTTTCCTTTCTGAAAATGAATAATTGCAAAAGCCTTTGTATAGTAGTAATATACATTCCCCAGGCAATAACATCCTTATTTTACAGGAAATCCTTGCCTGGGCATCAAATAATATAAAATAAATGAGACAATAATACTGGGAGATGTCAATATTAATTGGCCTGATATATCCCTCTGCCATTCTGCCTCCAATATCAACCTATATTACTTCACCCAACTAATTACCAACATAACCAGACCTAACAGAAATAATGATAATGACTCACTCTTAGGCTGGATTTTGGTCTCTGATCCAAATAAAACTGCATCCACTGGAAAGCTCTCTAATAGTATAAGTGACCACTTACCTGCCTTTATACTATGTAAAAATAGACATCAGTATAAGCAAACTAGAGACTTATCCCATTTCTGCCCTACCACTCTTAACTAAACTTTGCAAAGCATCAACTGGAATGTATTAGAATTCTTTCCCCTGGATAAGGCTGTAGAGTTCTTTAACTCAACATTCCTCAAGATCCTAAACAATCTTGTCCCTCTTAGATAAAAGAGTGTAAAAACTAATCATGCCAGTTGGCTTACAATACCCACTAAGCAACTAATGACATCCAGGGACAAAGCTTGGAAATTATGGCAAAAAAATAAATATCCATCTGACCTCGCACAATATAAACACTCTGCAATCAGGTAAAGCGCCAAGTCATAAAAATAAAAAAGAACACTACCTTAGTTTACAAAACCAGTATAAGAAACCCTAAAAAATTCTGGAGCTCTATCAATTCTTTACCAAACCCAGGCTCTAGTAATAATCTTTGTGCGGTTACAGATAAAACACCCACTGAAATAGCTTTGCTCTTTAACTCCTACTTCATTGATACCATAGCCAGTCTCACCACCACCTTTCCTCAAACCAACTCAGCTTCTTCTAATAAATCCACACTAAATACCTGCAATCCCCCTTTTCCTATCTTTTCTCTGTCACCTATACCTACCACCACTATAAAAGAATTGCTTCTAAAACTCAAAACATGCACCAATGCCCCTAACAATCTACATCCTGAATTCTTAAAACTTTCAGCCAATTCTGTAGCTTATCCCATTGGCATACTTCTCAACAGATCTGTTCAGGAGTCCTATGTGCCCACTATCTGGAAAAAAGCATATATCCTTCATCTTCATGAAGGAGGCTCCAACACAGACATTTCCATCTTTTGCCCTATTGCTGTCCTCTCACCCATCTCTAAAATTCTGGAAAAATGCATTCACACCCAGCATCTTCACCATCAGCTTCACAACCACATCCTTTCTCCCACCCAGCATGGATTTAGGCCAGGTCACAGTACTACTACAACTCTTATATCCTTAATGGACACAGTTAACCAAGCCTGAAATGCTGGAAAAATCATCTCATCTCTCATTCTTAACCTCCCTAAAGCCTTTGATATGGCATCTCACTCTCTTTTTCATCATACTAAACTCTCTAACATATGCATCTCACCTTAAACCCTAGACTGCTTCTCAAACTACCTCACAGACAGGCAACAGTCAACTAAGTGGCAACACTCTTTCTCTCCTTTTCTTAATACAACCTCAGGTGTTCCTCAAGGTTCCATACTAGGGCCTCTTCTGTTTAGCATTTTTCTCAACAGCTTCCACACCACTCTTACTCAGGGTGCAGTCATCCAATATGCAGATGACACTACCATCATCTGTGCTGCCAACTCTTCATCTGAACTACTCCATCACACACAAAGCACCCTCACTTCAACTGAAATATGGATGACCAATAATCACCTCATCCTAAATCCCAAGAAAACTAAACTTGTACTTTTTGCTCCCATAAAAAACATATCGCTAAACAAAGAATTCACTGTTCATGCTCAGAATAACACTATCATCGCTACTTTTCCAAATACAAAACTCCTAGCCATCATCACAGATGAAAACCTGACATTTGACCTGCACATTCAGACCAATAAACACATCAAAAACTGGGCTCCCTCTATTGACACAAGCATTTCCTCAACCACTCTGCAAAACTACCCCTTGCCTCTTCCTTTCCTTTACCATCTCTTCTTTATGGTGCCTTTCTCCTTACCAATATGCAGCCCTCTCTAAAGTCCAAACGCGACTCATGCTATAATAAAATTGCTAAATTTGTAACCAATGCAGCATACTCATCTCACCATTGTTTCTCCTCATTATACCTACTAAATTGGCTAGAACTCCCACATTATTTTACATATGTTCAATTAACCACTGCACACAAACTTATCTTTAAGCCATCAAACTGCCTTGCTCTTTCTTCTCTACTCACACTGTACCATCCCAACAGACCTATATGATCCAACAATCAACTACTCCTGAATATAGAAAAAACAAACCTTTCAGCTGGTCAGATGCTGTACCCCTTTTCTGTTGAAAAACTCTGGAATACCCTCCCACCATCAATTAGGTCTAGCAGCAACACAACTCTCTTTAAGAGATCCCTGAAACAACACCTTCCCTCTCTATGGCAGTGCACATGTGCAAAATCTATACCTCCTATAACCTAAACCCACCTCCTACTACTCTCACCTTCCCTAACTGCTCCTCTGTATTTACTCTATATATCTCTATGCATGGTTTAACTGCTATGCCAGTACTTTCTGATATAGCTGCCCTCTCATACTTAAGCTTATGACTTTATAGCTGCTTAATTATTCCGACTGTGTAACTGGATCCTAAGCTAGTCACATGAGTACTTGATTATCCTAACTTATTATTATATCACAACTCAACTATTCTACTGTGTTTTATAAGTACTTTATTTTTATGTGTTTAATTACTCAGACAGTGTAACAAGAACCTTAGCTACTCACATGGGTACTTATTTTTCCTATCTTGTCATAACACAACTAACAATTATTCTACTATGTATACCTTTATCCTAGATAATCTAACCTATCATCTTGCCCAGATTTTTCACCACATCCTTACTACTAGCAAAGTATGTTTTACCATGTTGTTCCATTGTATCTGAATCTCTGAAAGTGTAATGAATCTACTGTATGAAGTATATCATACATATACTGCATGTTGTTAATTATATGTACTGTATAGTTATATGCACTGTCTTTAATGTGGAGCTTTTCTCCCAGGGCTTCCACTGAAAATGGGCTCTTTATGGCCCAGTGGACCACCCCAGTAAACAAATGCAAATAAGTAAATAAATAAATAACTGAGTCTACTTGCCAGTCAGAGTATACAACAGCCTTGTGGCTCAAATTATCATTTTAACTAAAAATATGTTTTAGTAGTAATATTGTATTAAGAGGTTGTGTTGGAAGTGTTTATCTTCTTAATTCTATTTTTATTATTTTGATTTTATTTTTTTTATTTTTTTTTTTTTTTTTACCCTGTTATTATTTAATTTAAGGATAATGTAACATGGTCATTCATCCATCCTGTGTATTATTGGAAAAAAAAGGTTGCCAGATCATCAATCTATAATACAGTAGTGTTTCCCACTCTCATAGTATCCCCCCCCCAATGGGTACAGTAGGCTAAATAAATATACTACCCACTGGTGTAAGTGAAGTAGTGTTTACTTTTAAAATTTTTCTTCCTAATCATCTTCTTCTAAGGAGGAAAGGATTGTGAAATCTGGGTAGCTTTCTAAAAAATAGTTGTGTACGTAGCTGGCTTAACAGAGAGATAGAAACTCATGAACATGGACACAAAACATATCTTGACAAATGCTAAAAAGGCCATGATAAGAGCTATGATTAGCTCTGCGAGCTCACCCATCCAGGGTGGGGCTGGATGGATTTGAATTCTGTCATGTCCAAACCACCCTAAAAAGATTAATTATGCTAGTTATAGACAACCTTCCATATGCCCTTCTGAACATTTTAGCTAACTTAACATCTTGGCTGAAATTATCACTAAACCCAAAACCTTTCTACTCAGGGATTTAAATTTCCCATCAGAGAATGTCTAACCTAAGTGTCAGTGTTTACCATGCATACAACTTCCTTGATATTATAAATGCTAAGTTTCTTGTACAAACAGTTAGCTATCCTACTAGGAGCCCAAGTACTCCTGATCCTGTCCTCACAAGTATTGCCACTTGTTGCACATCTCCATATGTATCATCTTCCTTTGCTAAATCATGCCATAAATTAGTATGTGACCTATTCCTTTAAAACTAGTCATACTTACCCTGCAAGTACCTCTGTACCTCTGTACCTCTGTGACTAGGAACGTCTGAAACCAAAACTGTCTTTAGTTACTTGAAAACCTTAATTAATTCCTTTCTGATCCCCCTCTGATGGATTCCACTGGTAAAGCATCTGCTTTATCCTCTGACTTCTATTCCCACTTAAATACTTGTATTTATAAGGTAGTCCCTATCTGCACCAAATGTAATGAACAATGTAAAAAAAATCCTTATGGTAGAATACCAGTACAAATAAATCTTATAACAAGAAAATAAATGAATTAATGCTTATAAAAGGTCTCAATCAACCTACCATAGGAAGTGCCCTTAAGCAGCCTTTTAAGAGCTTAAGGGAACAATTAGGAAGCTGAAAGCTGAATATAAGCTTAAAATACTGACTGGAATAAAAATAACTTAGAATCTTTCTTTAGCTGTCTCAGGAAGTTAAGAACTAACATCCAACAGTGCTCAAAGCTAGTGCACAGTAATGCTGCCCACTCTGATCCAAAATAAATAGTTACAACATCATTACTGGCAAATTTAATGGAAATTTTACTCCATCCACAGTTACATCTATTCAGCTAATTCCACAGTCCCAGCCATTCCCTTGAATTACTATGGAACAATTCCCTCTCAAAAGCTAAGAACACCTCATCCTTGAGCTCTGATACCATGCCAGGTTACCTGTTTATCAGTATCAAATGTAACCTATCTGTACCCCTACTTACTTAACCTCCTTAGCATAAGCCTTTCTTTCTGAAGCCTTGCAAATAGCCATTGTAATACCATTACACAAGAGTGGCCAAACCACAGACACTGGTAACTATAGACACATTTGTCTTAATATCCTCATGTGTAATTTGTGAAATGTGTTCTCTCAGACTTAATATTTTAACCCAGGACCCTCATCAATTCGGCTTAGTTAAAGACAGGTTGTGCATCTTTAATATCAGTTACACAGTACATACAACATACAGCATATCTGGTCCTAGACAAGGCCTTTGATGCTTTTCTCCACGTAGGCCTTACAAACAGTCTTGCAGATCTGAATATGAATCTTTTTGTTGCATGGTGGATACCTAACTGGTTGTTTAACAGAACCCATGTGTTTAAAGTCACAGGTGCCACTTCTGAAAGCAAAAAAAAAAATAGTTACCAGTAGTTTACCACAGGACTCTGCGCTTGGTTATTGTCTCACTGATATCTATTTCTCAGAGCTTCAGGTTAGCACTCCTGGTCTAGGATTATATAGGTTTGCGGAGTAATATACTTGGGTGTTGTTATTTGATCTTCCACTGATTTGCAATTGCTTCATCATGAGTTAGACAATATTTAGACAACCTTGAGAATGTTAATGGAGATGGTCTTGAAAACAAATTTTTGTTATGTTTGAAGGAAAACTATTTAGACAGTGTTCAGGTGTAGGAATGGGGGCAGCTTGTGCCCCCACATTTCCCAACCTTATTATGGCCTATTGGGAGGACAATTTTGTCTTTCCTTCTCCCTTTAGAAATTGTTGGTCATTACATGTGATCTTCCTGGATGACACAGTGATCTTTTGGGCAGAGACTGTGGACAAATTGAATGAATTTTTTGAATTCTTTCATTCTGCAACCATTTTTTACAATTTACTATGAATTTTTCTGGAGAGGAGACTACTTGGATATTTTGATTTTGAAGAATAGAACTAGGTCTTGTTTTAAATTATGTTTATACAGGAAATCAACTTACACTAATTATTTTCTACATTACAGCAGCTGGCACCCAATCCATCAAAAAAGATCACTAGTTAAGGAGCAGTCTGTGAGACTTTCAAAAATGATTTCACAGGAAGATAGATTTGTTTAGGAAAGTTTTAAGTTGAAAAGGATGTTTCAGGTTAAAGGTTATCCTATCAAGTTTGTGACTGAGATCTATCTAGAGGTTCAAACATAAAGGGAGAAAGGGAATGTTTTACCCCTTTTAGGGAAGGGTACTCACTATTTGACAAACAATATCCCTATAGACAATCACAGTTAATACAATAAGGTCATGACGCTTACATACAATGCTGATTTTAAAGATATAAGAGATATAATTTACAAGAATTGGAATATTTTTTCTTCAACCAGGAACATTTAAAAATGATAGGAAGTTCACCAAGAGTAGTATACAAGAAAGACATTTGCTTTAAATCTTTTTTAGAGAGAATAAGTCACTCGAGGAGCATAGGTAACATACAAAAATTTTGACAATGTGCCCAATGAAGTATATAATCGAGAAGTCTATCTTTAGTATTCACTGGTATGGCATGGTAAAACTTAGATGTAGGTATTATTATTTCATTTCTGGAGTAATGTATGTGGTACAGTGCCAACCATGTGTATGTTTTTATTTTGTTAAAACAATACAATCTTTCAAAGCAAGGATTTATATTAATATTAGAGAAAAATATTACCATAATGTATTATATAACCATCATAGCACCAATAGCAGCCATAGTTTTAAGTTCTGTATTATTGACCATGTCAGTATTGGCAACCGTGGAGTCAAGAAGATGATGTCTTGTAATTTATGGAGCTCAAATGGAAACTTAGGACTAACTTGACTATGCATCCAGGGTTAAATTATATGATTTCTATTTCTAGTGCTTTGCGGCTAAAAGCAGCTTTTTTATGTAATGCTTTTTAAGGTTTAGATATTTAATAAATATTTTTGTTTTTCAAATTTTTAAGGTTTAGATATTCAATGAATATTTTTGTTTTTCTAATTTTATTTAGAAATACAATTTGGTATTTTATAGTGTTTGAACAAAGTGGGTGCACTGTTTCACATTTCATGCATAAACAGGGAGGATGATGGAATTTTTTAATTGAATAATCTGCATTATCATGTGACTTTAGGGTATATAAACTTTTGATTCACTGCGTTCTTTGTTCTAATGAAGTCCAATGACTAGGACTAAAGTGCTTAACTTTTGAATAAAGTGTGGTTCTCAAAGGCTCCTGGATCTGAGTGCTTTGTATTATTCTCGGTTTGTCAGTTTTAGTGTGTGGCTTTGTTTTTTACAATTTTTGGTTAAGATGTCAGGTATACTTGGTTTGGTTGATTATTTGGGTTTCATTCTACATATTTGTGTGTTGAGTGCAGGTAATAGTGGGATTAGGATACGTACCACCATATAGTCATTATATTTTCAGTAAATGTTCTCAGCTGGAGATCAAAAACAGGAGCACCTGAGAGCTTACATCACTTGTAAAGGTGAGAGACAGTCCCTTACTATACTTAGTGTATGCTAATATAAATGTGAGTGATGGTCCCTTATTACATTTACTGTATGCTAATCGAAACATGAGTGACAGTCCCTTATTACATTTACTGTATGCTAATGTAAACATGAGTGACAGTCCCTTATTACATTTACTGCATGTTAATGTAAACATGAGTGACAGTCCCTTATTACATTTACTGTATGCTAATGTAAACATGAGTGACAGTCACTTATTACATTTACTGTATGTTAATGTAAACATGAGTGACATTCCCTTATTATATTTACTGTATGCTAATCTGAATGTGAGTGACGGTCCCTTATTATATTTACTGTATGCTAATCAAAACATGAGAGGTGGTGCCTTATTATCCTTACTGTATGCTAATCTAAATGTGAGTGACGGTCCCTTATTACATTTACTGCAGGCTAATCTCAAGGCTTGATAACTGAGTCTGTGCAAGAAGTTAAGGTTTAATAGAAAAGTCCCCCAGACTAACATCAGATGATTGCACCACACCTGGCAATCAGTTATCACCCCAAATGGAATAAATGGGCCATATTGTTTTCATCCTCAGGGGAACAAATAGGTTAACTGGGCAGGAGAGGTGGCAACATGGTCAGGTGTGGGGCTCAGAACAAAAAAATATATATGCGTTACTTAGAAGTGGACTCTGTTTAGTCAATAGGGCAATGTCTCATCCATTGTTACTTCTAAGTCTATATCTGAACTGCATCAATTCTGGAGCTATCAAGGAACCAAACACTAGCAATAAATATTCATAATGAAAAAAATAGCAAAACAACTAAATTACACAACACCTTCACAGGTTATTACATAAACTTCTCCTTCTATTTAGAGCAAGTCATTCATTGACTTCATTCAAAATTCTTCTTTGTGCATTTATAAGTTGACAATACCAAAATAAGACTTTTATCAGTAAATCTTCTTGAAGTCATGAGCTTTCTCAACTAAATAAATGAAGTTGTGAGCAATCAGGTCCACAGGAACTCAACCTGTGTTAGCACTTTTTTCCTCACTTGGTACTTTTTTACAGCAGGTAAAAGCATTCCATCCTAATAGCTTGACAAATAAACTTCAGATCACTTGGATGCAGTAGAAATAAACAGTTGTTAATGTTTCTTTCCTCAGTTCCTGTTTTAGGCATGATGTTTCTTTCCTCAGTTCCTGTTTTAGGCATCATGAAAATATGTTCCATCTCAATTTATTTATCAACAGATGACAGTCACATGAATATAAATTCTGTATAGAACACTGCTGAAAATCATTAATTCTAAAGAGACACTGCAACCAGCTAAAACAAACTCTAAATATGAACAATGAGGAAGTGATAATTAGGGAATGCACTGGGACAATTACTATACAGGAAACTCAAGTCACTCTAATTGCCCCCTGTCCTGTCATATTTCCATATACAACCACCACAACTATAAGCTATTAAGTGTGCAAATAACATGCATGTTCTGTGTCAATGCTATTCAATAGCAGTGATTTATTCTCACCATTTTGATAAAGTCTTCGGTATGCTCCAAAATGTATATTTATTCTTTTTTCATTCTGTAACATAAAAATACACAATAACAAATAATCAGATAGAGGCAAAGCCATTATTGTCAGCTGTACTTCACTTCAACATAGACACACCCCAGATTTGCCAATGTTCTGAAACTTACCTTACCACCACAACATGCAGTGCATAAACGGCCAAATAGTACTTTCCCCATCAGGGAATGTTTTTTTGTCATCCCATTAATTTCTGAAAATAATTTTAAAAGAAGTGGTTTCCTTGCACTGATGTCAGTGAGATACAACTGGGAACTTTAACCTCAGTAACTTAGGCAAAACATTTGTTGTGTCCATAAACTTTAATGGGTGCACCACTGCACATATAGGGAGCTGCCCCATTAAAATCTATGGATATTGCACACAATACCTGATGGTAAAATCACAACTGGAGAAGCTATTACTTTAGGCTATGGTTTAATAATTTTACAAAGTTTTTATTTAAAAAAAAGACAGCCCAGAAAAGTAAAGATGGGGAAAATACAACGTGGCACTTGAGACATCAAATGCCACAATGTATATGGACACATTAGCAAGTTTATAGATGATCTCATAAATCATTGAGAGTTTGTTTTTATTCCACTACCATACTTTCAAGAAAAATTTCCTTTATTAACATCTTTATCACATACTTACCTTTTGAATACATGTGAACATCCTTTACAGTTTGTACTCCCCCAATTTTGGTCCTCAAACCTCCTGACAACCAAATCATGAGACAGCCTCCTGCAAGTTCTCCCTCCCTTATGGGCTGGCGTTCAGTCTCTCTGCCTCTCCTCAGGTTATGGTTCATCTCCTTGATCAGCCCCTTACTTGGCCCTATGCCTACCAGCTGTTGTCCCCTTAATTTATACTTATCTTGCATGTGACTGTTCCCATATCCAGGGCATGTACTGCCAGGTGGGTCTATGTTCAGCCATCAAATGGACTAAACATTGAACAGCTGAGCATTGAACCCAATTCAGCGAATGTCCATTCCGCGAATATTCACTACATTGAACCTGTGAGGTAGGGAAAGATACTAGTTGTCCAACACTTCCCTGTCTCACACATGACAGTATTTAAAACCCACCCAGGTGGGGGGCTTCACCGCCAGACCACCCTTATTATATACACCTACTCCAAGACCACACTACAGTAGAGATAAGGGGTTTGAAACACTATCGTGTGTGAGAGACAGAGAAGTGTTGGACAACTAGTTACTTTCCCCGTCTCACAGGTTCATTAAACTGAACATTCACTGATTAGCGGTTGATGTTCAGGCATTTGATGTTTAGTCCATTCAATGGCTGAACATAAACCCTTATCGGGCACCATGTCATGCAGTCAGAGGAATCTTATGTTACTCATTACCTGCTATTTATTTATTTATGTGTATTTCATAGGTTCATAGGTAGGTACTAGGCTATCGGCCCTAGGGCCCATACAAGCCTAGCCAAAAAATGTACCCTGGCTTTCGCCACCCAAGAAAATTATTTTCCTGTGCCCCTGTCGAGCAGAGCCACAAAAGTGATCCCCGGGGTGAATTTCCCATTTCCCATCCAATCATCAAGATTTTTCTTGAAGAGTGCTAATGAGGAGCTCTGTTTGACATAGATAGGTAGTCTGTTCCAGAGTATGGGAAGTCTCTGGGACAGGAATCTATCCCTCCAGCATGTTCTGTTTATTGTGGTGACAAGGTTTAGGTCCCTAGAGCATGTAGCTCGGAGGGATTGGGATTTCTTTAAGTGGAGCATGTCCAACAGCTCTGGGTTTTACATAGCTTTGTATGTTAGGCAGAGATCGCCCCTGAGTAGGCGATATGCGATGGAGTAAAGCTGTAGTTTTTTGAGACAGTCTGCATAGGGCATCTGTTTGAGGCCAGTAATCCTCTTTGTGAGGTATTTCTGTGGTCTTTCCAGTTGTTGTAGATGTCTTGTGAGGTACATACCAAAACGGGCGTTGTACTCTATAATGGGTCTAATGAGTGATGAGTAGAGGGGAACAATGACCTCTTTTTTTCTGGATGAGAATCCTTTTGTGATGAGATCAGCCACGTAGAAGGATTTCCTGACCACTGTGGCGATGTGATTATCAAAGGAGAGACTACTGTCCACCTGTGTCCCAAGGTCTCATCACATTTTCAGCATTAAGTAGACTACCAGCTATGTGGTAGTTCATGGGTACAGAGTTTTTACCAAAGGGGATGACAATACACTTTTTGGCATTGAGCTTCAGGCCATGGCTTTGATACCAGGTATCTGTCTCAGTGAGGCCCTTTTGTAGTTTGTCCACATCATTAGTAGTTTCAATTATGGCTCCTAGTTTGCAGTCATGTGCAAACTTTGTTAGCCAAAGACCTTCTGTGTTGGCCTGCACTTCAGAGAAGTAGATACCAAACAGGAGAGGACCCAGGACTGAACCCTGTGGTACTCCACATGTCACTGGTCTGATGTCGGATTTGGAATGCACTACTTTCACAGTGTGGTTTCTGTCCATGAGCCAGTTGGCAACCCATCTTGTGACATAGGGATTTATACCTAGTTTAGTGAGCTTATCTATAATTCCAGAGTGGGGGATGGTGTCAAAAGCCTTGTCGAGATCTAGATAAGCTGTGTGAACCATTTTACCCTCATCTATGGCTTTGATGACTGCTTCAAAGAAGTCAGTTAGGTTTAGGAGACATGATCTGCCTTTTACAAATCCAAACTGGGTAGGGTCCAGAGTTTGGAGATTACCAATGTCTTTGTTTATGAGTTCCACAATGATACATTCCATGGTCTTGCAGACCAGGCTCGTCAGGCTAATGGGGCAGTAGTTCCCAGGGTCCATCATGGCTACCCCTTTGTGGAGTGGGATAACCGTCATGGTGCACCATTCAGTGGGTACAAAGCCTGAGGTGAGGCTATGATTGAACATGGTACATAGGTAGGGTGCCAGTTCATTCTGTAGTTTGTGTAGAACGCAGCCTGGGATATTGTCAGGTCCCATGGATGCTGTGTTCTTGGCTTTGAAGAATGTGTTTTTTACCTCTGCAGCTGTGATTATAGGAACTTTGCATTCTTACGGTATAGAGATGGGCCCTCTAGGGGGTGAGAGGGGGGTAAAGTTAGCACTGAACCTATCTGCTAGGATGTTGGCAATATCAGCTGGTTCTGTATATTTAGTGCCATTGTGCTGTAACTCAGAGCAGATCTGAGTGTTCCCATTTAGATTCTTGACATAGCTATAGAATGCTTTGTGGTTGTCTTTAGAGTCAGTGGGAATTTTGTTTTCATAACTAGCTTTGGAGGATTTTATAAGGGATCTCAGCTTCTTACTGAGATTGACCAGGGAGTTCCTCCAGTCATGGGATTTTACTCTTTTTTTGCAACAGTTTCTTTCTTCTGTTGTAGAGTTTGATTATGGCAGAGGACCACCAGATTGGCTTGCTTTTTTTTGGAGGATAACATCTTGGTTCTATTAGGGATAGCATGATCCATGCACTCATGTAAGTGCTTATAAAGTGCATTTGTGTAGGATTCGGCAGTCATACCTCTATTGTCCGTCTGCATGGGTGTCATGAAGTTTGCCACTTCTGTCTTAAGAAGTATGAAGTTGGCTTTGGAGAAGTTTTTTACAATGGTTTCCCTAATTGGGGGTGGGGGTGAGATGTGGATGTCTAGGCTGATTAGCTTGTGGTCAGATCTGACCAACAAAGTATTGACCTTTGGTGTGGAACACCGGTTTCCCATGTTGGTAATGACCAGGTCTAGGATATTGCTGCCCCTGGTGGGGGTGTGAATAAGTTGATCCAAGGCATTGGAATTTATGAATTCTAGAAAACGTTGAGCAAAAGAGTTGGCACATGAGTAGTTTTCCCAGTTAATGGTGGGGTAGTTGAAATCACCCATTATTAGGGTGTTGGCTTGTACCCTAATACTTTCCAGTCTATCAAGAAATGAGAAGTGTGAATCCTGGGGCATGGTGGGGGGGGTCTGTAGCAAGCTACAATGTGGATTGCGGTCTTGCCCAGAGTTAGTTGCATTTGGATAATCTTGGATGCATTATGCTGTGCAACTAGCCTGGAGGTGTGGATATCCTTAATGAATATGGACACATCTCCGCCTTTAGTGCTTCTTTCTGGGTTAGGTGGCCAAAAGGTGTGGTATGAATTGAAGCCTGGTAATGCAGGGGTGCTCTCTGGAGCTTTGAACCAGGTCTCTGTCACTGCACAGATGTCAGTGTTCTCCATTTTAAGGAGTGCCTCGAGTGAGTGCATTTTGAGGTTTAGACTTCTAGCATTGAGTAGCATTACCCTCAGATTTTGCTTGCTTGTACCTGTTACGGTGGTGAATTTGTCATTTGAACCTTGCCTAAAAAAGGCACTATAGGGGTGGCAAGAGCCTTAGCCAGTATCCAGAATCCTAAGGGTGACAGGTGCAGGCCATCAATGGCAAAGCATCGTGGACTGTCGATCATGTCGTCCCAGGCAGACAAATACTGGATCCCCTTAGAATGACACCAGAAACTTAGCCAATTGCTGAAGTCAATCATTTTGTCCTTGTACTGTGGTATCATTCTGGGTGATGGCAGGATGCTACTCAGGGTTAGTGTCATACCTGCCTGGGATACAAGATCGGAGAGCTCCTCCATGTCTCTTTTCATGTAGTCCAGGGAGGTACGTCTCAGGTCATTCACACCAACATGGACAATGACAGTGTCATATTTGTACTTATTGTGGAGTGACCTGAGTGCATGCGTTATGTGGCGGATCCTGGCACCTGACAGGCAGCTGACAGTAACTTTCTCCTTGTTTAGTCTAATGAGTGGAACATCAGTGTGCCTGACTATAGAGTCACCTATGACTAGAGTGTTGGGTACATTGTTATGCCTTATGGGCTGTGGTTGAGTGGCACACTGAGTTTGTGGGCTATGTGTCATTTGGGTTGTCTTGGGGGGTGGAGTTTGCTTGTGTTTATGCTTTGGATATCCCTGATACTTGTTGTGGTTTTTATTGCAAGCCTCCGCGAATGTAGGTGTGTATTTTGTGTTTTTATGTGTGTGTTTTGGTGGTGTAGGTTATGAGGGACTATGTGATGAGTGTGGTGTGGTGCAAGTGTTTACCTTCTCCTCTTGACTGTCTAGTCCAGTCTTGGGTGAAGAGAGCTTTGCTTCCAGTTTGGCTATATAAGTGCATCTCTCACAGGTTGTAGCATTGGGTGGTAGGAGGAGAGGGTTGTCTGTGTACATGAGGCAATTGCTGCATTGCCCCAAGATGCCCAGATTCATCAGGTAGACAGGAGAAATCACTGGGAGCTGACCCTTAGACATGCCTGGATAAGTGCTTATTTATTAAGTACTAAAAACTGCTTTCCACTAGACAAGTAAGGAAAGCTGAGTGCTGTAGTAATTTGCAGTTTATGTAGTGCCTACAATGAGTTCTGAACAAGTGCTGAGTTCAAAGTAACAGATTTGAGTGCTGAAACTAGAAAACTGGCTAGTTATAAGAAACAAAAGTAAGCTAGAAGGCTTCCCTCCAACACAGAAGGGCTTGGGGGCTCAGAAGCCTACAAACAGTCTAGACCACTTAACAGGAAAGGCAGGAAAGGCAGGAAACAAGCTTACATTTTTTTTCCTTTGTTCTCTTTC
Source organism: Protopterus annectens (assembly GCF_019279795.1). Classification (NCBI taxonomy): domain Eukaryota; kingdom Metazoa; phylum Chordata; order Ceratodontiformes; family Protopteridae; genus Protopterus; species Protopterus annectens. The sequence goes on along the minus strand of NC_056727.1, from coordinate 681,936,954 downwards.
CCAGATGCTCTCTTTCTACACAGTAGGAGTGCATGAAATCAGAATATGATTTGATAACCAGGGAGAGCACTGATTTCTGTGGACCTTTTCAAACTCATCCCAGGATCATTGTCTGGTTAAGTGACTTATTAAGAGTCACATAGTTAGGCAATGGAGGCTAAGGATGTCAAACTCTAGACTACTGGACCATTGGAAGCAGCTCACTGACAGCTCCTTAATCCTCTGTGCCAAATGCCATACATTCCCCAGCCTTACAATCTCTACTACTTCTATCTAATCCTATGGCCTTAATACATCCCCTTTCAGTATAATTCCTTTCCCCCTCTTTTAAAGATTTGTGGGTCAGATACTGCTGCAGGCATACCGTATCAAAAAAGGCAAATTCTGCAGCTACAACTTGATGGAAATCTAAAGGATGCTCCTCTGACATCAGCATATCTTTGATCCTTTTATGAGCCAACCTCAGCACCTGACCACACCCTTAAGATCATCAGGATACCTTATGACCACATCTCCACAAGGGCCTTAACAGACAAGTAGTCTGGCCTTGTGTCTATGTAGTAAGTGAGAAGTGTGCCAGCAATTTGTTTGCTTCACAAACTCTTCCTTTTATAACTCATTACATCCGAGTAATGCTTCCAGGTACATCTGAGGTTAACTCCTACTGATGCCTGTAGACGTAAAATATTGCTTGTTCATATTTTCATCGATAATTCCAAAACCATGCTATGTACAAGGTTTTAAAAGATTTCATCTTAAAGCTTACACAATGACAAACTCAACAACATTAATATTTGGCCTCTGTATAGTGCAGGTAAATAGATATTAACTGTTGTTTTTATGATATTCATTTATATAGATATAATTTTCATGTTTCTAAATATTTCAACAACCAAGTAACACAGACATAACTCCTTAGCCTCATATGAAAACTCTCACTGAGATGAATAAAATGCTGCTGACATTATGTGTGTAACGTGAGTGGTTGATGAGCTATTGTAAGTTGTTTACAAAATATTACTATTGTAATAGTTACTGTATTTACTGTGACTTACAAAATTCAGTTTAGGACCTAGAACCTAAAGAATATTACCACTATAAAAATAGGTTGTGATGAAGAGTTTGCCATTTATACTTCTTTAATAACCACTATGGTTCCAGAAATATGAACATTTGTTTGAAATGCAAGTACATAACTTGATTCTGTCAAAAGTATTAAGTTCCATCCATTGGAGGTTACAGTGCAAACCTCCTGAGCTCCATTGGAGTGCATGAGAAGCCTTAATATCTCTTTTCAAATTAGACACTATGCATGTTACTAGTTTACTAGTTACATTTTGAATCTTACAAAAAAACAAGTCTTCATTCTTAAAAAAAATTGAGTCTTTTTCTACCACTTTCAATGAACCAAGATGTTCTGAGTGCATGTGATCATCCTTTAGAGTCTGTACCCCAACATTTTGCTTCTCAAACCTTCTGCCATCCAACCTATGCAATGGCTTCTTACAGGCGCTCTCTCACTTGTGATTTGTTCTTGAGCAGGCAGGCAGTGTAAGACACTGTCTGCCTTCTTGGTAGGCTTCATAATCTTGGTTTTTTTCCATGTCCAGACCCTAGCCTTACAACCTCTGTTAGGTCAATAAATATTTTGTAAATGAATGGTTGTATATATCTAAGACATTTACTGAAAGGTATGATGCCCTGACTGTCTTCTGTCTGACAAGTCCCGTGATCAGCCACTCTACTGCCTGGCTCACAGACAGGACCCGAGAAGTTAGAATTGGGGAGTCCACCTCTACAAAGAAGCCAGTCACAAGTGGAGTCCCTCAGGAATCAATCCTTGAACCGCTCCTTTTTGGCATTTACATCTCAGAAATCAAGGCCAATGTCAGTGGTCTCTGGCTGACTAAATTTGCAGATGATTGCAAATTAGGAGCTGTCATCGAATCTCACACTAACACAAACGTTCTACAGGAGGGGCTGACACAGACAAACAACTGGTGTCAGAGCCATGGACTGAAACTAAATGGCAAGAAATGCATAATAGTATCCTTTGGTAACTATCATATTGACAACACACCCCTCAGAGTTGACATAAGTAATATGTCCTATGCAGACTGCCTCAGGGTCCTATCCCTGTATTCTGTCTCCTACAAGCTTTTGAGGGGAGATCTATGATTGGCATACATGGCATTGTGAGACCCCATTTTGATGGACCTCCTGCATATCCACAAAACAAACGGCACCAGAATTACCCATTCTAAAGACATAAACCTTGCCTGTGATATAAATAGATCCTGCTGGAGAGCTAGATATGTATCACAGAGACTACCTTGCCACTGGACAGGATCCCCATCCATGTGAAGCAGAGTTTCTCCCTAACCCAATTCAAGTGTAACATAGACAACTGGATGGGAAATTGGAAATTCAGCCCTAGTTTGGCACCTATGTCTCTGATGCAAACATACAACCTATAAATGGTTCATCTCCCAGCCCATGCTTACACTTATCAAGGGTATCTGAAAGGGTTTATATTACATTGAACACTTAAAACAGCGAACGATGTTTCATCTACCCTATTTCAGTGAAAGTTAAAAATGTCGACACCTCAGAACAGCGATTTCTTTCCTAGGTAAAAAAATCGCTGTTCCAAAAAAAAAAAAAACAGTAAACAGTTCCAAACACATACACACTTAGTTCAACCCTAATCCCACCCCCAAAAAAGTAAACAGCTGAAAACACATATGCATGTAACTCAACCATACATCTAACGCAAAAAAAAAAAAAGTAAACAGCTTAGAACATATGCACTTACCCTAACCCGCACCCTAACCCTAAGGTCAGTAACTGTTGCACATTTACGCTCTGGAGCTATACCAGATAAGGAAATCTCTGAGAACACACTACAGTGCAGAACATGGTAAAGTAATGAAGCGATCGAGCGACTTCTTTTCCAGAGAAAGAATTCACTGAACAGCCGCTTCGCTGTTTTGCCTGTTTGCTGTTTAGGTATCGATGGAAACGCATTCAATGAAATGCATTTTCGTTGTTCTAATAGGAACCCTAGTAAACACCTATGAACCTATAAAGACTCCTAAGCTGTTAATTTCTTACTTTTCCTCACCAGCACTTGGCAGCATCCTTTTCATTCTCTGCAAAGTGCTCCCCCTTACTTATCTTGGTACTTGACCTGAAGCTACATGACCTTGAAACTTTCTTTAAGCATTGGTTAGCGTAGTGTTAAAGATGTGTCTCCCAGTGTCATGGACATGTGCACAGAGCTCAGATCACTTTTTATTTGTATAATCTTTCTAATTTGCTCCATTTGTAATTATTCACCTGCATTTCTCCACACCATATACGGGCAATGTTTAACTACACGGTGTGCATGTGTTGATAATTCCTTCCAAAAGACAAGTACTGCAGTTCAACTGAATTCAGTTTCCCAGTGTGATTCCCCAGGTGTGTAACCCAAATATGAAACTTTTCATTTTATCTTTCCTACTGGTTCAGCAATGACAATAGGTGGCTCCACTGTATTCATCTCACACCTTGTCATGTGACTTTCACTTACCTGGAACCAACCCAAAAGAGGCCCCCACCACCGACTCCATCTCTTCTTTACACTCCCAGACTGAGTCATCTCTTTTCCAATGCTTCAAATTCCCCTCGTACTAGTTCCCTCTTCCTCAGGGCATAGAAGGGTGGCAACAATTTGTAATAAACATTGAGCTATTGAGACAGAAAACAAGTGCTAGCTAAACAGAAAACCCCAGATAACAGAAGTGCAGCCTTAGGTCATTAGTCTGTATGGCATGCTTGTTATGCTGTGCAGTATGATTTAGCTTATTTATTTGTTTAGTTAATTTTCTCAGTCTACCACCTCACTCATTGCTGCCCTTTTTTGCGTAACCAATATATGGTAGCATGCTGACATTGGCTTCTTCCCCTTCATAGACTAACATGGCTTTTATATATATTCATTGTCCTTCTAACTCTCTGTCTCATTTGATCATCTACTATACCCAGGACTTAGAAGCCAGGCACTCTTCCTGTATGTCCTACTCCTTAAAGATTTACCCATTAATTTATCCATTTAATCATCTTCTCACCATCATAATGCCTACTAATATGGCTGAACAGAGGATCCAGTGGTAGTACCCACATTGTCCACTGATTTAGGTTTCTAGCCGATCAAAGCCTGTAGTCACCATTCTATCAAACTTCTATGCGGCTTCCTTTTCAGACTGAGTCTGTTTCGCTTTGGTTAACCAAGTCACCAAACTACTACTCAAAATATGCACCTGCCTCCATTCCAGTGGTTTTGTTTCAGCAACACTAAATAGGATCTCACTAACTCTGAATATCCCTTGGCAAGGTAAATGAATTAATACTATAATCAGCTTTCAGTCTGCTTCTGTCCACCATATCTTCTTGAAGAGTTCAGGTAAGTCCAACAATATATTCTAATACTCACTTTGTGTAGAGACCTATTTCTGACCTCCATCTTTCTCCTCCCAAGCAATAGATATCTTGCTGTTAATTTTGCATGCCATTCGTTCCTCAAAATAAAGCATGCCTGCCCAGTTCTTGCTAACTACCTCATTGTTTTTGACTAACACAAATTTTATAACTGCTTTAGGTATCTGACTCCACCCAGTTAACCCCACCCAAGTCCTCACAGCTGAGATGTTCTACCTGCTGCCAAATAAAATGTATACACTCTTGTCAGCTAAAGACTGGCAACATGAATTAATTGTGGTCTGTCAAAAACTTGCCATACCATGTGACAAATGATGTCTCTTTCAGTCTTGGAATCTGGCACTAGCTTGTAAAGCATGTGGAACTGCAAATATGATGGGGCAGCAGTGATTTCATTAGGAACACTAAGTACATCTGGCTGCTTCAGCAATTGTGTTGTGTTACAGTTTCTAAAGTGTTAAATATCTGATTACTTGACCAGTCCTGTATGTATTCACTCCTCCACACATCAGTATGGCAGCCACTGCCTTCATATCTGTCTACAAACCAATGGAGGCATGGCTAATCCCTCTCCCCACAGTCTTCTACATATACCTATATGTCTGGAATACCCAGTCAATCTGGTTGAGTAGCTAAAATCCTGTGAAACTGTTTTGTGATATTTTACCACACTTTTAAGGCCTCTGTTAGGTCCTTTTGATGCTTACCATTGTCTCCCATAGCACTATAGTGAATGGTCATCTTGGTCAGTCAGTTGTCCTACATACAAAGGCCAACTGGCCTAAAAACTCTGGCTGCACTTTACTTATTAATGCTGTCAATTTGTTAACTTTGGTCAGTGGAAGCCTGAAGCTGCCCCCTTTCAGATCCAGGTCAATTCCCAAAAATTCCAAAGACCCTTGCTGACAGGAATTCCAATACACCGGTAAAGCCTCTGAAATACTATCATTTCTGATTGTAGCTGTTCATCAGGCTTATGCCAGAATCAGAATGCATCCAAATAAATGATGACATGTAGTATACAGTTATCCAAATAGTGTAAAGCCAGCAATTATCAGTTGCCTGTTTTTTTTTTTCTCAGTGCATTATTGAAGTAAACAGTCGTCACATGCCAATGGACTTTACTGCCCATTGTATTAACCCTTTCAGAAGTATCACAGTAGGGGACAATCTTTCTGAATGCAACCTCATGCTCATTGTTTATTTTTAAAAGACAGCACATTGTTTGGGGAGGCCCACCTGACTTTGGTGCAATTTGCTAGTGTAATGCCATTGACACAGACTCCTTTATGAGTACACAAAAGATGATCACTTTAAACTTTCCTTACCTGACACCTATGACTCAGGCCCAATGACATATTATCTTTCCTGCTTTCTTTAACCAGTTAGAATACCTTCCTTTCCTGTGACTGATTTAAAATTAATACATTTCGTCACCCCTTTTCTCCCGGATTGATATACAAGCCTTTCCATCCATCAGCATCACCTATAGGAGCAGATTATTATTCCATGAGGAACTGTTCATCCCTCCATGCTGTTTGAAGAGGTCCTTGCATTGCCTTTGCCATACCCATTTAGAAATATTTCTTTGTCCCCCGAAATATGCGAGAACGGGATGATTATTTGCATACTCTTTGCTGAAATTATCAGGGTTTTATAGTGGCCATTTGCTCAGATTCAGATTGTAGACACAATAGTGATTACTTCTCCATCAGTAACTAGCATACTTTGGATATCAATTTGTCTCCAAATCCTTGCCTCACACTTTCACATGACTCATTCATGGTGACAAATGAATGTCTGCATTTCACACATTTCATGTGCATGTTGTGAGCCTTCGTGTCCCTGAACCTCAAGTATTCTAACCTCACAGTACCCATGTGTGTATGTGATAAGCTCTACAAAATTCTCTTGCGCCCTTGGGATTTGAGAGACACACAGTGATCCTTTTGGCTAGTATTACCATGAAACAGTACAATGTCTCGCCATATCTCAAATTTTTACTTTATTTGCATACATTTTATTTTCCCCGTGGCTGTCAGGGCCTCTCCCATATTCCTGCAGTCTTCTTAAGGGAAATAAAGATCTGTTAGCTCCATTTTCCATGCCATTTATTATTTAATTAATATTATTTATCAGTAAAACAGGTAAGTGAACCTGTCCTAGGATGCTTTTTAGCCATGAGCATGAATACAGAGACAAGGAAAAACACAACATACATATGGAAAATTGTTTGTAGCCAACCAAGCAGCATGCTACTTTGAGAAACTGAGGGAAATCATCACATGATGTTTTATTCTCCACTCCAGCAACATCTTTTCATTACGTTAACAGCTCCTTGTGGAATCTGCAGCTCTATCACCTCATTGCTGTCGATCATTGTACTCAGACAAAATATGATCAATCTCCATTTCATTGCTGCAGCCTGCTAAAGCTTTTCTTCATTTTGTCTAGCAATCTATACCTATCCACATAAGCCAGGGATGAAATAAAGGCATCAGAAGCTTGAACATTTCACCTTGTGAGAGCACCATCACCTCAGTGAGGTGTCCGGCTCCTGCCATTTTATCACTGCTCGTTTTGTGCTTTGAGTTCTTGCACAGGGTCACCTCTTTTCTGTTTCAAGCCACCTTTTTGCCAGCTCCTCATTAACCAACAGGAATCTCTTGACTTATGCCAAGGGCAATCCTGGTTTCTTGCAATATTCCTGAATAACTGTAATCTGTCTGTGCTGTTACCTGTGAAACACAGAACACAGTTTTAGCACAACTTTAACCACTTTACTGTAAAATTAACACCAGTGTGTCATTATCAACAGTCCTAAGTGTATATTCATTCAGACCAGGATATACATTCCATTTTTTCATAGCTAATGCCTATCCATTACAGTCCTTAACAATACCTATCTTACGTCAGCTAGAGGTAGGGGATAAGGCAGATGGGCATGAATGCCTGCAGTCTATATTGTATATATACATATATATAAATGATCTACATGTTACATGTGTGAGATACATCTATATCTACTATATATATATATATATATATATATATATATATATATATATATATATATATAAAAATATATATATATGTGTGTGTGTGTGTGTGTGTGTAAATATATATATATATATATATATATATATATATATATATATATATATATATATATATATAAATGCATGTGTTAAGGAAAACATGAAAAAAGAATACACTGTCACAAGTACACAAGTATCTCAGAATACTACTCTAAGTAGTTTTGAGTTACTGTATGACAAATATATCTTACATGTAATTATTGGCATAACAAATAGCCTGGTGTTGTTTGTAGGTAAGCTCCAACGTGACAGACAGGTAGCAAAATCTTTAATTTCATCCTCAGTAGTCAAAGTGAATGCCCATTTATCTATGGGCACTAGCGAATGCTATAACTAATTACTGTGCTTATAATTTCCCATCCTGTATTTTTAATTGCACTAGCTCAGATGTTAGATGCACTGTCCTGCATTGTTTAACTTACTACAGTAATGTGTATTGCAAGCCTTATGCAGGGAAAACACAAACAATTAATGACTACTGAAGGCATTGGTAAAAAACGAGAAAATACCTTGGCTGCTAGCAATTCAAATAAAGTGAATGCAGAACAGATTTTAAATTCTATTACTTAGCAAAAATTAATTAATCTCTTGGAAGAAATATGGAAAAGAATTACATCTAGAGGCTAGAAGACAACTAACTTGAACAATTTCCCTAATATATGCACCAGTGACAGGTTTTATCCAAAATCCATTAATTAAAGATCTTCACTTTTTATTTTATTAACCAACTGTAGTCTTTGCTTAAAACAAATAGCTTCTTGGTTGTTTTAATATGAGACATTTACCTTTTAAACATCTTTGATTTGGCACCAGTGTGTATGAGCGATAATATAATAAGGGCTCATTTAAAGTATGTCAGTCATTTGGCTTTTATGTTTATTTTATATCCCTTTCAATATTTGGTAGTACTTCTTTTGATGTATGTATGCCTGTTTGGCACTCTGTTTCTTTGGTTTCATGTATATAAAAAAACAAATATTTTATTTTTATTTGCTTTAACATTTAAGGACTGGAACATGGAAATTCAAGATTAAAAAGCAGGAAAGTGTTTTATTTTTCTTAAGAGGAATGCAGCTAAAATAGTGGACAGAATTTACTAAACAGACTTAATATCAAAATTACTGAAATGATAAGGCCTCATTCTGCTATTGACCTGTGCTCAAGTCTTCATGAGTCATCCTTGCTCTTCCTACTGAGTTAGAATACCCCAGATATGTGCATTCTATTATCAAAAACTCACAACTGTTGCCTTTTTATGTGGAATCTTATATTGTTGCTAATTTTTGTTATTTATAATTTCCATATATTTTCACATTTCTTATATTAACATTTATTTGCACTAATTCTTTCCTTTTGATATTATTTTTTTATCAGTGTCATCTATCATCCTTGTAAAAGTTGTGATCACAGTGGTAAAAGCACATAGCTTCACATTTGTAGAATTTACAGCAAAATTCAACCTTCACCCACTAATAAATATACTCCAACACTTTACCTCACTCTCATAACTGAACTTATCACACTTGAATGGACTTCAGTAACCAGACAGGTAAAAGCCCAAAAGACAAGTTATTCCTTGGTTAACTTTTTCATTTAAGGAATAAATATTATCTATGCTGCAAATGAAAAGATCTGTGACATCCCAAGCCAGTGGATTACCTTCAAATAAAATAAATAAATAAAAACCTCACTAAAACAAAGAGAGCACACATGGTCAACCAACAATGCTACTAAGGACTATTCCATCTATCTCAGAATGCCAACTTATATTCTCAATATAATAATAACTGTTAGGCCTTAAATCCCATTCTACCTCAGTTCTCTAAACAGTTTTCAAATCTCTAGAAAATGTCGGATAATTATGAATATCCTTACATGAAGAGGAAAAGCTCTATCTCTATCTATCTCTCTCTCTCTCTCTCTCTCTCTGATCTCTATGATTATACACTTAGCAGTACTTTGAGTGAAAAGGTCCCACCTTAAAGTGTTTCTAAAACAGTCTCTCTTTTTTAAATTATCTACACTGTATTATATCTGGCCTTCACATGCCATACATTTAATTTCAAAAGCATCATTGCAGAGTGAGTTGAAAAAGCCCTCTATCAACTCATGTTGATAGGGATGAACTTCATCAAAATTCTTACATTTCTACAGTTGTTTGCCAAACTTCCTTCGCACATATTATTTCGCTCAAAACATAATTCCTTGAAGCTTGGAAAATTAAAAGCATTACTCCTGCTTCTCTAGACATTTATACATAATGCGAGACAAACTCATAAGATATCATTATCCCCCCTTTTTTAAAATCTAGAAGCCTTTGTGTCCAGACAAGTTGTACTTCATATGAACAAATCCGGCCTGCTCTTTCATTACTTTATTCATAAGCTTAAAACATGTACTCTGATTCTTATCCTCTGGCTCAGTCTTTAGGCTCATAATTATTGATTAATTAAATGGCTCTTTGTTTCTAGATCTCACAGAAAACTTTGACTTGGAGTCCCATCATCCAGTCTCACTTTTTACTTATCCTAGACTATAATTTCTCTTTATGGTCCCAATGGTATGTATCTCAGTGAAAATCTGTCTACCCTTCTACCTATCAATTCAGTAATAACAAAAGGTTCTCTACTGGAAACATTTCATTATTTATACATTGTCTAAAATCTCTCCTGACATAATTCCTGTGATTTACCCAGTTATCATATTGTTAATATAATCAAGCAAATGCCGAGACATAATCAGTAACAATATTATACATGACGAAAACTATAAAACATTTATAAAAACTAAGTAATGATACTACAGACTGATAAACATTCACACAAATCCACACAAACACACATGGCATGTACACCTGTGGGCAACTTAGAGATGCATTAATTCACCTACAACAGATCTTTGGATTGTGAGATGAAACAAAAGTACTTAAAACATCCATATAGATACATGGTAGATGTGCAGACTTCACACAGATAGTATCCCTGATGATACCTGAATTGGAGAGAGTTTCTCTGTGAGTCTGCAGTGCTAACTGCTGCACCTCTGTGCCACACATTGTGGTAAACAGATTAACACAATTCCCACTTCTGAACAGTGAAAACATCGTATAACACACAATGTTTGTCAATAAATTTAATCTCTTGAGAATCTGACTTAATCTGCATTTGATTTTTTACTACCACAATGAATATTTTGACAGAAAAATAGATCAAGTCTACATAAGATTACATGGATTATTATCTACACTAACAAGTACAACCACTCATAAGGATATATCTATAATAAGACTTAGTATACCTCAACTTTTTCTTTCACCACTAACAGCCTAGAATGTCTACAGAGTCTACAGAACAATACTAGGTTCATAGTCTCATAACTATATACTAGACTAATGACCACTAGGGCCTTTTTAACCCTAGCTGTTCAGCCCAAATGTGTCCTACAAGTTATACGTTTTAGATGTTACATAGGGGGTGATAGTTGGTTATGACATGATTTACTGGGTGCCTCTGTCCATCAGAGATGTGGGCACCAGACCAGGGGTGAATTTTTAATCCCCTGTCCAATGGTCTGTTACACTTAAATAGGGTTAGGGAGGGACTAAGGGCTCCTGTTTATACCCTCCACAATGACCACTTCTGCATCACTCTAAGCAGACACTGGTAAGATTAATCATAGCTGCAACAAAACAAACAGTATATAATCTGGTTTTCAAGCTATTATTCATAATTATAAATCCTTGTCTAGCTAATAAGTTGCCTTTCACAATTAGTTTATTTCCTTACAGTATTTTCACTGCTGCTTGTAACAAACACATCTCCTTATCCAACCATTCTATACCCAATGCCCTGTAGCAGAGTGTTCTTGATATATATAAAGACTGCAAAACAAAATCATATGTTCCTTATCACATAGGTTCTACCATCAGAAATGTCAACGTGTCACTATAAAACAAAACCACATGTTATCACATAGGTTCTACCACCAGAAATGTCAACGTGTCACTGTAAAACAAAATCATATGTTCCTTATACCATAGGTTCTACCACAAGAAATGTCAACGTGTCACTGTAAAACAAAATCATATGTTCCTTATCACATAGGCTCTACCAGCAGAAATGTCAACATGTCACTGTAAAACAAAATCATATGTTCCTTATCACATAGGTTCTACCACCAGAAATGTCAATGTGTCACTGCCTCATTGATACTCTCAGCCCTTTCTGTATAATAATCTCCCTATAGCTTGTCTTCTAGTTTCCCCTCCCACTTCTGAATCTTTTTTCAAACAATTTTTATTGAGAGGAAATTTTGAACAATAACAGCAGAAATACAGCACACAAGGTAAACAAAAGTACTAAACAGTAACAAAATCCTCCTCATAATACACTATTTACACAATTTACAATTGAGCCTAAAAATATATATTAACACAATGCATAAACTGAGTCGTCTCCAAGGTGAATAGCAAATAAAAGAGCATAAAGTAAAAGGGTTAAAAAAGAAAAGCAATTTCTACTAGAGAGCAGTATGAATTTTCAAAAGATAAAGATATATCTATCTATATGTAGAGCAAGCTAAATGCTGGATCTGTTCTTGCTCAACACCACGATAAGTATAAATTATGGGCGGGATTTAATAAAGTCTACATGGATTTATTTTCCATGTAGGCATAGTGGCACACTGCTTACATGAAAGTAAGCAGATCTACAATCCAGTAAAGGAGCTGAGGGGCATGGACGAGCATGTGAATACGGAAGTGTCCATGGCATGCAAATCACTTCATAAGCAGGTGAGATACATGCAAATGAGGCAGGTAAAGTGATTCAGCAAGCAGACAGGCAGTCGTGCAGACCCTGTGTTGGTGTCCATACCATGTGCAGGAAGTTAAAATGACACCAGGGGCTGTAAAAGTGAGTTACAGTGGCAAGAATAGTATAGAGGAAACAATGATGTGCAAAAGTAAGCACTGTGTGTCCAAAACCATATGGAAAATAATGGAAAATATATATATTTTTTAATAACATGGGTATGTTTCCATGGCGAGCTGTAGTGAGCAAACATGCCATTATGGAAAAAATAAAAAAAATGCAAACATCAGAATTTGTGAGTATGTAACAGTAATGCATTACAGGACCCTGTGTGGGGTATGTACAATGTAAGACTGCTGTGGTTTCTAACAAGGCAGGGCCTGAATCTGTGTAGTTACCAGGTACTGTGCATGGATCTGTATGCAAATGAGCTGGGGTTACTGAACAGCACAAATGGGTATCTGTGTCTGCAGATCCCATATGTGTAGGGACAAAACCATGTTGGTGTCCACAGAAGAGGTAACCAACATCAAAAGGGGGTGTGTCTGCAAACTTTTAAGCTTATTGGAGCTCAGTGGCACCTTTTGCGAGATGTGCATCTCTGCTCAGCAGGAGGGTGTTTGGTGACTGCTAAGCTTTGTTTGCCTTCAGGCCATGTGTTTCAGGGGTTTGAGCATGTTTGACCAGGTTTGCGTGTTGCACAACCATGTTGAACATGCCTTCCATGGGGGTGTGTCTGCACACTGCTAAGCATTGTTTTCCTCTGTGACACGGGTTTGCATGGTGTGCCACAGTGCTCAGCAAGGAAGGCTGTAAAAAAAATAAAAAATTGGCTGAGAAAGCCAATGATACATTAATTACTGATGAGTCCTGTTACACTTAAACTATGACTATCAAACCCCTTAATGATGTACTTGGCAGCTGGAATGCATCATAGCTAGCCAATCACACAGAGGATACTTACAGAAGAGTATTATAAAGTATGCATACACCCTACAATCTGCTTTTTCCCCATACTTTGCACAATTGGAGTACATACTTGGGAATTATAACCTAGAGAATGCTAGGGGCAGCTGCAAGTCTGCTACATATGTATGTGCTAGGTGCTGACGTCAATGCAGCTGCTGCTGATGCTGACTATAGGCCTAGACTAAGAAGAAGAAAAGTGTTCAGGCCCAGGTTAACATACCAGGAGCTACATCGGCTGGAGATTGTAGAGTGCTACAGGGTGGAAAGGGACATACTACAACAACTCAGTGAGCTCTGCCACCCTCACCTCAGACCCAGAGCCAACAGAGGGAACCTATCCCAGTGGAGACAAAGGTATGTGTAGCCCTTAGGATACTAGCTACAGGCACTTTCCAAAGACCAACTGGGGACATGATGGGGGTCTCACAGGCATCTGCTTCCAGGGTACTCCACCAGTTCCTGGATGCCATGCTGCCACATGCCAGTGAGCAAATTTATCTTCCCCACACCCCTGAGGAGAGGGCCACCAGTATGCAACTCTTCTACCATGTAGCACATTACCCTGAGGTACTGAGTGCCATAGATTGCACTCATGTATACATCAAGGCACCACCTGGTGAAGAGGGTAGGATGTACTACAACCGCAAGGGGTATCACTCCACCAACTGTCAGGTTATGTGCAATGCCCACAGCATTATCATGAATGTGTGTGCTGGCAGCCCTGGCAGTTATCACGACTCCCATATCTGGCATGCATCACAGCTGTACCAGATGTTTGCTAAGGGGGACATCCCACATGGCCATTTACTTGGGGATGCTGGCTATGCACTGGAACCGTGGATGATGATACCCATCAGAAATGAACACACCCACCAAAGAATGTCATAATGTGCCACACGCACAAACCAGGAACACCATAAAACATGTGTTTAGGCTGTTGAAGTCATGGCTCTGGTGCCGCAATATATCTGGTGGAGCCTTGCAGTTCTTTCCAGCCACATGTGCACAGATATTCACAGTATGTGCCATGCTACACAATATGATGCTGTGGAAACAGCTGCAGCAGGATCAGCAAAGAGAAGGGATACACAGCCCTCCACCAATGCCTAGGTCACCACAGCCACACCCACAGGGGGACTCAGAGGAGGAGCACCCTGAGGCTGTCCCTGTAGGCAGACATAGGCATGCCCAATATGCCCTGGCCTTGGCCAAGAGACAATGAATAGCACATGCACTGACAACCTGGAGCCCTAAGGACTAACACTGTAATCCGACTCACATAAATATCAGTAAAAATGATGACAGCCAGGCACACAACCTGCATGTCACTATGTATTGGCTGTGGACTGCCTGCATCAGACAGAGGCAGCCCCGAACTACAGGTCTGTGAGTTGCTGCATTTGCAAGGTAAATCACTTTCCTGTACACCAGTTGTAAGGGGTACTATAATATGGTTGCATATTTATGGACCTGCCGTACATATGCAAGGGAATATAGTGGGCTATATATAGTTTGCTATTGGACTGCTTGCAGAGGTCTATACTGAGATACTGGGATACTTGTAGAGATCTTGTACTCTGTTCACTAGTATGTGCCCCATAATAGCCACTAGGCCACATGGCTGGAAAATCCATGACAGTAGTCCAGGGAGATGGCAAACAGTGGGGTCACAGGTCACTTGCATTATTGTGTATGCCAGCAGAGCATAGGCTGGTCGTCCCCCATCTCAAACATATCAGTGTTGCCATACAACTGCTGTAACAGTAAGTCTGCAATGATATACCAGCAAACCAGAAAATTCCCCTATCTTGTTGATAGTGTGAGGGAGGAAACCTCTCTGTCTATTGGCTGGTGTAGCTCAGTGGGCCAGGGACAGCATCATGTGTGATGATGTTGATGGTTTGAATCTGGTAGCATCCATCATCTTTTGCATATGAGGTACACATATGGTGGTAGTCAAAACCCCTCAATCTGTTACGACAAGAAAGCTGGACAAAGACAGAGTGACTTGGGGCACAAAGAACCATACCTACAGACAGACATTATACATGGTCTTAGTAACCTAGCAGGAGGCTAGTTTAACAACAGGCTGCAACAGATCAGATTAGCTGCAGGATGTAAAGGCCATCAGTTAAATGTGTCAGTAGGTACAACAAGTCAGTGACCAATTTACAGTACAGCACCAGGAAGCCACAAATGTATGAGGAACACAGCAGACATATGGGACGAAATGCTGGACATTCTGCAAAAAAATATGTACACGGAAAGGTATGCAGACAGTCACCCTGTGTGTGGTGTTTCACTATGTATCCTAGTCACATATGTCTCAACCTCTTACAGCAGGAAATCTGTTGAAATACAATGAATAAAAGTGGGACCAAGGACCACAACTTGCGACATGTTTTAAATACACTTGCTCTCACAAGCATAGAATATGGATAGAATAACAGGTCCTGCATTTTCATGACCCACCTGCTGTACATGGAGTCTGAAACTCAAAAATCTGTCAGTACTAATTTACTCCAATCTTGACTGATTTGCCACTAATTTGACAGAAATTATACCGATGTTATTTGAAACAGACCAAAAATATGTGGCAAGAGTCTAGACAGTCTGTGAAGCTCTCTACAGTTCTGAAGTCTGAGTAACATTTTAAGGTCAGCATACAGCCGGGGAATGCCTGGGACAATATCAGGCAACTGCAGTACTGTGGTAGCAGGTGCAGCAGCCAATAGTCTGCAGCACACAATAATCCCGGACTGGAGTCCCTGTAGCTCTGGCCTGGAGCCACCTTGTAAGTACTGACAGTAACACTGGGCATGCTCCTACACTTAGCTAACTTGAGTCCAACTCTATTGCCTCTACCATCCAAAGACCTGGTAAGTGGAAGTCTGTAGATACACACAGCTACATATACATATCTGTCTCTCCCTATTCCCCTCATGCTTGATTACTGTTTCTATCAGTATGTGGCACATATATATGTGATAATAAGATGTATATACAGTTATATAAAGTACAATGATATATAGACTCCCCACATACTTCTACAGAACACATTTATATTACTGACACACACACAACTACATTTAAGGTGACAACCCTGTTATACACCATTGATATAGATATGGGCAGGGATGTATTAATGTTCCCACATACCCATGAATGCTGGGGTTATCTGCACATACACATCACAACAGCTGTCTGATGGCACTAAATAGTACATAATCCACTAACTCACAGACCCCTGAGCCTGCAGACAAACATAGGTACACATGTGGTATAATGTACAATGGGTGCAATGCAGTCTTAGATAGGCCATATTGTCCCTGGCCACATGTATGCCTATCAAACAGCCACATATACCCAAACTGGTAAGTTTATACACATAGCAGGGATATTACCAGGTATCCCACCCCTAGGACACTAGATACAATAACAGTACTAAGCAGTATCACTCTGCAAGCCACACACGCTGTCTCTAACACAAGGCCACTTTGCATATGGCACAAGTACTGTTCCTGCAGCAACATATACAACAGATATAACCTGTGGCATATGTAATAGGTACTGTGAGCTGTAGTGTGTAATACTAGATAGATAGGAGTTCTAATCTCACATCTTCCAACTGTATATGTGTGTGTGTGTGTGTGTGTGTGTGTGTGTGTGTGTGTGTGTGTGTGTGTGTGTGTGTGCGTGTGTGTGTGTGTGTGTGTGTGTGTGTGTGTGTGTGTGTGTGTGTGTGTGTGTGTGTGTGTGTGTGTTTGTGTGTATCAAATTATCCCCTCAAAGCACTATGGACATTCTCATATGGCCTATGTCCATGCAATGGTATGCATTTTATGACCCTGTGGCTGGCTGCTGGCCTCTAAATTCCCTCATCTACAAGGCCTGCAGATGTCATCCACCTTAAGAGCACTGGCTGATGATGTGTTATCAGATAAAAGGCATAGCGCATGCAATAAGTAATGTGAGCTATAGTGTATAATACTAGATAGATAGGGGTTCTACTCTCACAGCATCCAACTTCTGCGTGTGTGTATAAATATATCCCCATGTAGTGCATTAGACAAGCCCCTATGGGCTATCTCTCTACAATGGTTATGCATTTTATGCCCACTGACTAGTTGTTGGCCTCAACATTGGCCTCCATTATAAGGCCTGCTGATGTCATCAACCTTAAGAGCACTGGCTGACAGTGTATTATCAGATAAACAGCATGGCACATACAATAAGTACTGCGAGCTATAGTGTGTAATACTAGATAGGGAGAGGTTCTAATCTCACATCATTCAACTTGTCTGTGAGTGTGTAAATATGTCCCCTGAGAGTATTAGAGACATGTCCATGTGGCCTACCCCTGTGCACTGGGTATGCATTTTATGGCCCTGTGACCAGACGCTGTCCCTAAATTGCCCTCTTCTACATAAGAATAATTGATGTCTGCCATAATTTACAGTTGTATGCACAGACTACCAGGTGACATGTATCAAGGGTAGTAGAGTGTGTCACAGGGTAGGAAAGCATGATGACACTGACATTGTTCCTGACACAATGTTCGACACATATGCACATAAGAAACCATGCACATATACTGGCATACCTTGTTGACATCATATCTCTGCTGTGCTGCCTTGCCATCCTGTGCCACTGTATTTCTGCCATGTGTCCATAGTTGCACCGCTCAGACTCCTGGGACAAAAACATACACAGCTCCATGACACACCTGTCATTCTGTAACACTACTATCAGTGTACCATCAGGCAACAAAGATACACAACATTCAATGTGTAGTCCTGATACATGCCAGCATATAGTACCTGTCATAGCCCATAACAACTGCCATGGCATAACACTACTGCACTACACAAACACATGTAAAGTTATATAGTCACCCTGTGCATCAGACATATATATGTAGGTCCCAGCATTGATGGCATGGATGGCAGGGATGTGGCACAGGTATCATTGCATGCACAGGGTGTGGTGTGGAGGTGCCAGAGGCCTAGCCTATGCCAAACAGTTGACAGCATGTGTGTGAGTCAGGAAGGCATGCTGGTGACATGGGCCATAGACAGGTGCTGTGTGTGTCTGTAGGTGACCTGTTTGTGACAGTGGTGTTGGAGGGTGTGCATGTACACAGTCAACCTCAGTGCTAGCCCTACACATGTGTATGGTGGAGAGCTGTGGACTGTGCATAGTAGAGTGGACAGTTCACCATCTCTGGTCATGAACACTGGAACTGGCTTCTCCATGAGTACCACGGGCAGCACCATGCCCAGGTTCAGATGCAGTGCTATATCTGATGGTGACTGGTGTCTGCTGAGCCTGTGTCCCCCATGGGACTACTCAGAACCATGTGCCCATAGCCTGCCATGTCATGTTATGGACAGCACACCTCCCTCTATAGCACCGGAGGTGCTGCCACTACAGGAACTTGAGTGTGTACAGCCACGTGGACTACTAGCAGATGATGTTGCTGGCCTACATCCACATGTCCGACACCCAACCCCAACTTCATGTTCCAGCACAGACAACATCCGCTCAACGATAGATAATGTCTGAACCCACCGTCTGTCCACTACATCAGTGAAACATTCCATGGCATCACTAGTGCAGTGGAGGCAGTCACAGATGTCAGATGTGCTACATCCATAACCCTAAACATCCATCTGGTGTTACATTCAACTTGTGGCTTTGCCTTTATGACAGCCCAAAACATGCGATGGGTGACCCACAATGTGACACCTGTAACAGGAAGTAGATTGGCAGCAGTCCTCCTTCAAGCACCCGTGTCAATCTGCCTGTGTGGGACCTCACCAGCTTTCTGGTTATGGCCAGTGTCCACACTCACTGATGCCAACACCCTCTGACTGTCCAATATCTGTGGCCTCTTGTGACTGGGTATGTGTGAGCATACTGACTGTGTGTGGGGACAATGGGGGCAGAAGAGGAATGTCATCCTCTGTGACAGATTTAGCCACTGACAACCCCACCTGTGCCTTACTATGGCCAAAATCATCCTCATCAGAGTCTGATGAGACACTGACATCAGGTTGTGAGGGGGACAGACTCCACCCCCCTGTTCACCTATGAAAATCAAGACAAAAGCAGTACATTACTGCCCGCACTATTATGTATGGTAATCCACACAGACTCATACAGATGAGGATCCACAATGGCATTACATGTCCCACACTATCTCATCTCTGATCCCATGCACAACATACACACCCACAACAACATACACAGACAACCCAAGCCCTGTATATCATGCACATCACCTACATCTGGGTAATGTTGCCAGTTCAATACACCTGTGAGGTATGCAATATGACAGTGTATGTGACAGAACTACACATAAAACCCAGTACACCTATCTTGAAAATGATATGCCAGTTGTAGTACCACTGCCTCAAGTATGTACCTTCTCCCTATTGTGTTTGAATGGGCATCTTGGAGTAATTGCCTCATGTATAGCAGGCTGCATAGTTGCTCATAACTATAAGTGCAAACATGTTAATGTTTGTACAAGCACACACCTGTCACTCCCTGGGCTATGCACTATAGTTAACTGCTCCAAAATGGAACATACAATTATTCTACTCTAGCTAAGCAGAACACTTGTGTAAAAGACAAAATGGCAGTCCTTAACATTTATAGGGTATATCTGATCTGGCAAAACAACAGTATAACACTTACTAGGTACAGGACCATGAACTCTGGCCACACCCGATGTACCTGTGAAAAGGTGAGGGAGAGGCATTTTCAGCAACACAAAATGTTGTAGTGCTACAAGGTAATATGTGCATATATCCACATGTACAGTAGCTGATGTGATACTGGCTATATTGCTGACATTCTGAATATGTGTGCACAACTGTGGTGAAAAGCCAATCCCCCCCTCCAATGCAGATAGACATGACACCCATGTACTGTCTGTATAACCTGTATGACTGCAAATGTAATATACTGGTGAACACAGTCAGCTTACCTGGATGTTCCTCTGATGTGGATGCTGCGGCACCCACCTCCAGGCTGTATGGTGTGATGGTTGGCTGGGAGCTGTGGGTTGATCCTAGGTTTGCCAGGAATTCCTCTGTGGCTGAGAGTGGTTGTTCTGTTGCAGTCCCTCCACCAGTGACAGCACAATCCCTGGCAACAGCAGCTGCCCTTTGACGTGCAGCATTGACCATGTCTGTGGCCTGTTGTTGAACCTGCTTATAGGTCCTGTTGGCCAATATCATTAACAGCCCTCACAAAGTTGGCCCACAATGTTGCCCACTCTTCATGATTGTGGCAACCCCCTGACAACAGGATGTGATGGTTGAGTCTGAGGGCATCCAGTATAGTGTCATTTTCTGCAGATGAAAATGGAGGATGTCTCCATCAGTACATCGTTCCTGCAAGACAACAAGAGGACAACACATTACAGGACCAGATACGTGGGTGTCCACTATCCACACACCCTACACATCCATAATGGCCTGCACTATCCACTGCTCCCTCATACGTTATACCCCACAGTTTGGTGATACAAAATATGTGTGGCTATCACAAAGATAGTAGTAATACTGGGTAATGTCCCTGTGTGCTGGGACAGATTCTGCAGTATGTCTCTACAGGCATCACTGCAGTGTACTGTGGTGTATCCCTATGGGCAAATCCCCACTAATATGTGACACGGCCACTGTCAGACAAATAGCAGTGTGCTATTCCAACAACTATATGGAGACAGTCCAGCCACACCAGTGTGCCACAATGACAGACAGCAATGCAAACCTGCTGTCATATATGTTCTCTGTTGACATTATACATCTTAACTATGCAGATGTTTACAAATGGCACCATGTTTGCCTCATAGCTAAGGTCCGTCTTACACAAAGTTGTGCATGTCTGACAAATGGTCGTCCACTGATTGCTGGTAGCGGTCAGGAAACTGACACAGAATCTGTCACCCATCAGACCCCTCAGACAACACTAATACTACAGTAATATCTGTTACTCTAATCACATTTATACTTTGTATGGCCAGTATGTATAACCTGTCACTGGGTTTGGGCCCTTGTCCCCCCATTAAATATGTCTTTGTCCTGATTTCTTACTGTAGGAGGTTGAGAGGTATGTTAGCTATAGCTCTCAACTAGACAGGGATGAATGTTCATGAAACAGGGACGTAGCCACAGTACATCAGGGATATTCAGAGACACTTTTACAATGTTAGTACTATTTATGTGTGACATCGACAGACAGAGAGGAGGTGAATTACAGTCAATCGGTTGATGTTACAGGAGTGTACACCCTTACTTAGTGTCACTATGTCTTAGGTGTAATTCACTATCTTTACTACAACAGCTGACCATTGTAGGAGGGATAGACAGGGACAGAGCAGAGATGTGAGTCAAAACAGGGACAATTGAGAGGCATACCTGTAGGTGTTGGACAGCCGAGTATCACTGACATGTCAATATCATAGATCTAATGCAAGCCTACTGTTTTAATCCCTATTCACCATATCTCAATCCTTCCACCTGCATCCCTTTTTATGGGGAAATGTAGTACATACCTGGTAGAGTGATGTATTCCTTTTATTGAAGGGTTTATCTGCAAATGCCTTGCACATACGCTGTCTGTGTGAGTAAATCCATATACAGACCTGTTCCCCATAAGCAGTTGCTTGCCTTTTGTAGGTAATGCTCATCAACAGGTAATTGCATGTGCACCAATCTGTGGCTCAGACTTGTTAATTGCATCCAAAACAGCTGAATTGCACTTTCATTGGCCAATGACATGGCACCACAATGCAATATATAAGGCCTTCATGTAGACCTTGGATCCTTTCTTAGTTTTTGAGATGGACATTACTGAGATGTGGAGACTACAGCATTGCAGAGAGTAAGTACAAATACTGTCCACTGTAGAGCTGTATGACGTATGTCCACAGTTTTGCTTCATGTATTTGCTCAGTGTCCCATGACAGTGTGGTCATCTGGCAGGTCACTGGCAAACACTGTAGGTTAAGGTCAGATGGGAGAGAGAGATATGTGAGTGTCATACTTCATAGCCATCAGAATATGCATGGTAATGCAGTAGCTGCTATTTTATCCACTTACTATCTTTGTAGGGGTAAACTGTGAAATATGTACCTATCTCTGGGATTTTGCCCCCCCCTTTATGTATGGTTGTGTCCAGATCCCTTGTTATAGGGGTTGAGAAGTATGGTCAGTCTGTAGCAGCTGCTATAACATACAGTCATGTATACTCCAGGGGGGAGTGTGAACACCTTGGAAGACTACAAGCTGTACGTGTAACTGTGGCAACTGTGTCAGCCCTGTTGTTACAAGAGATCCAAGGTAAGGGTGCCCATTACAGTCCAATTAAGGCATGTGCTTAAGGTGCATCTGTTTTGCAACAATGCCAATAGCAGAATAGTAAGCAAGATATGGTTAGGCTATCCGAATATGTACAGTGCATCCCTACCTGCACATATTAGGATAGCAGAGTAGTAAGCGAGATATGGTTAGGCTATCCGAATATGTGCAATGTGTCCCTACCTGCAGGCCTGTGATTTGTAAAACTGGGTAGCTGATAATACAGTAGCAATAACCTATAGGGATTAAAATTGCATGAGTCAGTAATTACTTGCTGCATTCACAAGAATGTAATTGAAGTTCAACACACTAAATTCAAACCCAGGACTGTGTGTGGCAAAATATTTAATAAACTGAGCTACTGAGTCAGTGCTGCAATAGGTATATTTGCCAGATATATGTGCATACATACAGCTGTGACACACATCTGCATCCATTGGTATGTGCATGACTTTCATAGGTAGTTGTTCTGCAGCAGAGTCCCAGCTGAACATATGTACTGTGCCATTGATGCCATAGCAGGTGTGTTATCTCAGGCTTAACATACTGACATTATTATTTATTTGACTGTCTACTGGTGTATTTTTGCATCAGAGTCCAAGGCACACTCCCATTTCTCCCATTGGGTTCAATTGCAGTCTGTCAGTGGCAATCACTATATTTTCCTGAAAACACCTGCTTAAATTAAGATCTGTCTGGCCTAGTGGGTTAATGCAGTAGGCTGTATTTCAAAGGAGCCCAGGTTAGAATCATGGCAGGGGAAATTATTTTATACCTAACACTGTGAGAAACAAATAGTATCATTAAGGTAGTTTAAAGCTCATTTAAGTGTGTTTGCACTTTTTTAGCGACACACCACATTGAGGAACTCCACTTAGCTGACGCAAACCCATGCTAAAAAAATTAAAAAGAAAAGAAAAAGGGGATGATAGGACAGTGGTGAAATGGGGGCAAGTAGGGGGGAAATATAGTGAAAGGCAGCTAGGGATGTGCAGGATGGGTGCAGGGAAGGACCATATCTTTTCATTTCTTGTATAGCAACAACTGTGCATTTTGGCAGATTTTGAGGATGAATTTTGACTCTCAAACCCCAGAGAGAGAGGGTTGAGGTCAACATAAATGAGTTGCCAGGCCAATTGGACCAAATTAGTTGTGTATATTGGACACCTGTGTGAAATGGAGAGCTATGTATTGGGTGATTTTTTGTGGGACAACTGCCCATTTTTTTTTTTTTTATAAGTAGAGAGTGGAATCTTGGGAAAGGGATATAGGTACATGTGGGGAGGTATGAAGGGTAAGAGAGGAAGCAATTGCAGACAGACAAGACAGACATGACAGCAGACAGGGGTAGTATGTGACACATGAAGCCTTCCTGAAGACATTGGAGGATATGAATGCATCACAAAATACCATCATACTGGGAGACTTCAACTACCCTAACATAGATTGGGTACATTATTCTAGCCCTAACACCCTAGCCCAAAGGTTCCTGGAATTCATAAATTCAAATGCACTGGAACAACTAGTTACCTCTCCCACTAGGGGAGATAATATACTAGACCTGATCATCACAAACATGGGGACAAAATGCTCCACACCAGAGGTATACCCCTCACTAGTGAGATCTGACCACAAATTAATCACCCTTGATATACATATCCCACCTCCACCCCCAGCACAAAAGACCACAGTGAAAAACTTCTCTAAAGCAGACTACACTCTTCTTAAGACTGAGATGGTATCCTTTAAGCACACTGGGCCAGTGGATACCACATCCCACAATGCTGAATCCTTCACAAATGCTTTCTATGGACATCTCCAAGAATGCATGGATCATGCAATCCCAAATAAATCCAAGTCCCTCTCCACCAAAGGCAAGCATCCTGTCTGGTGGACCTCAGCCATTAACAAATTGTATAACAAAAGAAGGAAGCTACTGCACGACAGAGCAAAATCCCATAAAGGGAAGACATCTCTGATCAACACTAGAAGAAAACTACATTCTCTCACAAAAACATCCAAGGCCAACTTTGAGAGAAAAATCACTAAGGACACTAAAGATAACCACAAAGCCTTCTTCAGCTATGTTAGAAACCTGGGCGGAAACCCTCAGATATGCTCAGAGTTAGTTGACAACAACAAAAAATACACTGAACCCACAGATATTGCCAACATTCTGGCTGACAGGTTCAGTGCAAATTTCTCCCCTCCCTCACCCCCAAAAGAAGAAATACTTATCCCAGCTGAATGTAATCTCCCTATCATCTCAGATGTCCAGGTGAGAGCCGCCCTCAGCAACGCTAAAATCACAGCATCGATGGGACCTGACGGTATCCCGGGTTGCGTGCTACGTGAACTCCAAGAGGAGCTAAACCCACACATAAAAATGCTATTTAACCTTAGCTTTACTACAGGATATGTACCTGAACACTGGCATGCAGCAACAGTGGTCCCACTCCACAAAGGGGATACCTCTACAGACCCTGGGAACTACCGCCCCATAAGCTTAACCAGCCTGGTCTGCAAAGCTATGGAAAGAATCATTATGGAACTCATAAACAGAGACATTGGGGACCTACAGACACTTGATCCCACCCAGTTCGGCTTTGTAAAGGGCAGATCCTGCCTTTTGAACCTGGTTGACTTTTTCAAAACAGTCACTAGAGCCATTGATGAGGGCAAAGCAGTCCATACAGCCTACCTGGACTTGGCTAAGGCCTTCGACACAATACCCCACTCAGGCATCATAGATAAGCTCAACAGCTTAAATGTAAACCCTTATGTCACTAGATGGGTTGCAAACTGGCTAAAGAACAGAACCCATAAAGTTAAAATCACTGGTGCAATGTCAGACTCAAAGCCAGTCACAAGTGGTGTCCCACAGGAATCTGTCCTGGGACCCCTCTTGTTCGGCATTTATTTCTCAGATGTTAAAGCAAACATGGGAGGGTTGTGGCTGACAAAGTTCGCAGATGACTGCAAACTAGGCGCCATAGTCGATACACCAGCGGACACATACATCCTACAAAAAGGCCTCACAGAAATGGACAACTGGTGCCGGAGTCATGGCCTTAAACTAAATGCCAAAAAATGTATAGTCATCCCCTTTGGGAAAAACAAAGTACCCACAAATTATCACATAGACAGCAACCCACTGAGTACAGAAAAAGTAATCAGAGACCTAGGGACCCAAGTTGACAGCGACCTCTCATTTGACACCCACGTTGACAAAGTGGTTAGAAAGACATTCTACCTTGCACACCTTATCATGAGGGGATTCACATCCAGATCCAAGGATGTCATTGTACCCCTATACTCCTCCCTCATCAGACCCATGACTGAGTACAATGTCCCATTTGGTATGTACCTCACCCGGCATTTGCAACAGCTGGAGAGACCACAAAAGTATCTCACCAAGAGGATCAAGGGTCTCCAACATATGTCTTATTCTGCCAGACTAAAGAAACTCCAGCTCTATTCAGTAGCATACCACCTTCTCAGAGGTGATCTGTGCCTGATGTACAAGGCCATGTCCAATCAGGAACTGATGGACATGCTCCACCTCAAAAAATCCAAATCCATCAGAACCACGAGAGCTAAAGACTTAAACCTTGGCACAAGTATGAATAGGACATGCTGGAGGGATAAATTCATAACCCAGAGGCTTCCCATGCTCTGGAACAGAATCCCAGTTCATGTTAGGCAGAGCCCCTCACTAACTCTCTTCAAGAGAAATCTTGATGAGTGGATGGGAGATCGTAAGTTTACCTCAGGGGTCACATCTGTGTCACTACTAGACAGGGGCACAGTAAGCTAATTCTATTATATAAGGGGACCTTCACTGTGTCACTACTAGACAGAGGCACAGTATTCTAAATCTATTCTGTGCATTTTTGTACCATTTCATGAGGTGGCGAAAGCCACATCACTATGGCTAGGCTTACAAATGCCCCAGGGCAGATAGCCTAGTACTAAACTATGAAATTATGAAACTATGAGGGGGTAAACACCTTGGATGGGGAGGATGCTGCGGAATCCAAGGAGCATGTGCCTCCAGATAGCAGCAGCGTGACTGAGGTCCCAACCTATGGGCAGTCCACACTGCTCCTTCACTGCCTCAAAAGTGGCTGTGCTGGAGGCTGGGCTCCAGGGCCAGCAGACCCCACCAGGTTGAGTTTGCTGTCAAGCCAGCACAGGCATTGTTCATAACTCCTATGAAGAATCCTGTCCACCATAGCAGGTAGTCAATTATGAGTGACTACCACCCCTTTGCCACTGCTCCCAGGGTGGGACAGGCCCCATCACCTGAGGCAATTCCACCCAAAGGTGGTGCAGGGTCAGCAGAGGGGGCACCACTGGCTTGGGTCCCAGATGTACTGGTACCCAGTATAACACCTGGCTGAGTTAGGATAGACAGATCAGTAGGAACCAGCCTAACCTGACGTGCTGTGATTATGGAAGAAAAGCAATACATTTAGATTAGTTGTTAACAAAACCATTTTAGCAATAACAGCATGCTAGAACATAGGAAATAACTCAATTACATTTCAATGCATATTATGTAAAACACAACAATGAATATCAGAACAGGCAGTATATTAACAGCATGCCAGTAACAGTTATGGAATATGAAAACAGAAAACAAAGTATCCAACAAATGAGGCGAGACCCAAAACCAAGACTAAACTGTTTAATGAAGCGCTTTTCATTGTCGTATTTATGGCAACTTCTTCAGATTATAACAAACAACCAAATAACCTTACAAGTTTATATAGCAGATACGTAGATCACATGGTAGGCAATCAGCTGGTATAACATACGTCGCTGTAAAGCAACACGTTCAAAAACGTCCACCCACCTGTTCAATATACTACCTAAAAAGGTTAATAAAAGTGTAACCCATTAAGTTGATCTAAACATTTTAACATATTATATCATATTATATTATATTCATGTTAAAAAGTTGAAATGTTGACCTAAAATGAAAACATTTAACATATTGGTTACTTCACTACAGATCCCATCATGTATATAAATGCTACCTCTTATCAAGTTAGTATAAAAATATATACATGTATATAGATGTAAAAAGCAACTAAACTCACTCTAATAATTATAGATCATTGTATGACAGTGACTGTCCTCAATACTACAATGTTGACAATAATAGTGTACCTTCCTTGTCATATTAACTTGAACGACTAAATCAAGCCACCGAAATTACGTATAACAATGCAAAAAACAATAAAAATTATTAATAAAAAATTGTTAAAATCATAATGTACATCAAATAATGTTGGCCTTATATCACATATCAACAAAAATACTAAGGTCAATAAAGGGATAATAAAATAGGAAAATATGGTATGATATGTTGGCCTCAACTAAGTATAAAATACCCTGAATACCCTACCTAATCAAACTCCTAAGTTTTAAAAGGCAGGAAAGATTACTGGAATCGTTAAGGCCATGGCTTGAAAAGGCATTAAGCCTTATCTGCCATGCTAACTCACGTTCTTCAAGCATTAAATTAAACGGGCCTCCTCTAAGGTCAATGTTGACTTGATCAATTGCTTTAAATAAAAATCTATGGGCAGGATTCACGAAGGCTTGCACGGAGTGTAAGAGACGTGCAACACTCCATGCAAGCCTCGCGATCCAGGGACAGCCCTAAACTCCGTGTAAGAGACCAGCTAAAATGTCTCTTACACGGACTGGGCGTGGACATGCTAAATACCTCACTTGCATCCGAAAGGTATGCAAATGAGGTATATTAGCGATCCACGAAGCAGAAACCAGTCTGTGTAGGAGACGTTTTAGCTGCAGAAATGTACTCAGTTGACAACTGAGTACATCTCTGCAAAATCAACAACGGAGCGATGTCAGCTCCCAAAAAAGGGTGCATATGAGTCAGGTAGCATGCCAATGGCCAAATATGTGGCCATTGGCAAGATAACCCGATGCAAAAATATAAAAATTATGTTTTTTTTTTCGGAAAGTGCCAATGTTTAAACCCAGCGCAGCCAGCATAAGCGGCTGCGCTGTATAAACTATAAAAAAGAAGGTTATAAACCCACAAATGTGGGTTTAATGCAATATATGGAATGACAATGCAGGGACCAGCAGACAAAAACCAACATGGCCACCGTGTAGTGGCTAAGGGGAAGCTGAGTCTAAGACATGTAACTAAGCATTAGCAGGCAATCTCATGTAAATGAGGGTTAGGATACTGAATCCCACAGTCACATAGCAAATGAGCACTGTCTGAGTAGTGTAAGAGATAGAAAAGGGGAGGAATAGAGTAGGAGATAGGTGACATCACAGGGGGGAATGGTAGACAGAAACGCAGTTCATTGGAGGCCAGTGTAACATGACAGATGACAGGCACAGATCATGGAAAGAGGTGTGCCACTAGAGAAGTCATGGAAAGACAAGAAATGGAAGGTGTACACTGTTACCCAGACCAAAGTTTCTTGCTGGCCGTGCATGTGCACGTGTGCGCGCAATGAAGCGCAAGTAAGGCAGTGTGCGTGCGTGTAAGGCAGTGTGAGCATGTGGGAGCGTGTTGGGAGATGTTTAACACTGTGCGCAGGTGTGCGAGTGTGGAAGGCAGTCTGAGGATGTAGGAGGCTGTTGGCAGAAGTGTAACAGTGTTTGCGCGGGTGTACGCGCGTGTAAACCTGAATAAGAAGATCCTTAACCGTTTAAGCATGTGTGCGTGCATGTAAGCCACTGTGAGCATGTTTCACATAATATGCAACCTGCTCCCCCCTGAGGAAACAGAGAGGAAAAAGGAAGCAACAGAATTAATAGGAAGCTAGCAGGGATAACTGCTGAAGCTATCAGGTGAAAATAATTAGAAGCAGGCAATTACACATGCAGAATAGTAGCCCAGCCCAGCATTTAAAACTCTGCAAACAGTAGTGCAGGATGTTCTCATTAAGAGACACTGCAAGACAGGAGTAAGCTAATAGAAGTGAAAACTGAAAAAGCTGAACTCAGAGCAGAAATGCTAGGGGCTGCCATAGCTGTCATAATGAGACATAGGCGACTTGCTGAGGGTGGTGACAATGCAGAAGGTGCCAGACAACCCACAGTGAGGAGACGGAGAAGAGTGTACAGGCCCAGGGTCACCTACCACGGGTTACATGAGCTGGAGATTGTAGAGCACTATAGAGTGGACAGAGAGCTCCTGCAGCAGATTGTTGAGCTGTGCAGGCCACGCCTCACACACAGAACCAACAGAGGGGAACCCATCCCAGTGGAAACCAAGGTATGTGTTGGCCTAAGAATACTAGCAACAGGTACCTTCCAGAGACCAACTGGCGATATGATGGGGATATCACAGGCATCAGCCTCCAGGGTACTACACCAGTTCCTGGATGCCATGTCAGCACATGTCGGTGATCATGTATATTTCCCCAATGCCCGTGAGGTATTGGCCAGCAATATGCGTCTCTTCCAGCAAATAGCGGAATACCCTGAGGTACTGGGTGCTATAGACTGCACGCACATACGCATCAAAGCACCAGCAGGAGAGTGGGGTAGGGCCTACATAAACCGCAAGGGCTTCCCCTCCATCAACTGCCAGGTCATGTGTGATGCCCAGGGAATAATAATGAATGTGTGTGCTGGCTGCCCTGGGAGTTATCACGATTCCCACATCTGGCATTTGACGCAGCTGTACCAGACATTTGCCAATGGGGACATCCCACACGGACACCTAGTGGGGGATGCAGGTTATGCACTGGAGCCGTGGCTTATGACACCCATCAGAAACGCACACACACCTGAACAGGAACGCCATAATGAGGCACACGCACAAACACGTAATGTGATAGAGCGTGTGCTTGGGCTGCTCAAGTCATGGTTCCGGTGTCTGGACACATCTGGTGGAGCCTTGCAGTACACACCAACTACATGTACCCAAATTGTCATGGTATGTGCCATGCTACATAATATGATCCAGCGAAAACAGCTGCAGCAGGACCAGCATAGGGCAGGGACAAACAGCCCCCCACCATTGCCAAGGCCATCACAGGCAGAGCGTGACTCGGAGGAGGAACAACCTGAGCCTGCCCCAGTAGGCAGAAGGAGGCATGCCCAGTATGCCCTGGCCTTGGCAAAGAGGCAATGCATAGCACATACACTGGCTCAGTAGGAACCCTGGGAATGATACCCCTCTCTGACTCACTCATATAGTAAAATGGATGCCTAACGTGACACAACCTGCTCTCAAACATGTACAGGGAAGTGTAATATGCGCATCCGACAGAGGCAGCCCTGCTGCATCACCTGAGGCATGAATGCTATGTGTTAAGTAATGTAACACCAAGTACCATATGCACACCTGAGGACCCTGACTAACATCCTACCCTCACCAAGTATCATGCCACAACATGACAACGAGATGACCAAGTGCAACAATTGCCTGAAGTATCGCAGTTATCCGAAGGGGACCCAATGTGTGCCAGTCTGGGATGACATGCTGAGCATGACAGGATGCACCACCTGCCAGGACTGGCGTGCACCTATCAGTGCAGGCCGTATGGATACTGGCAAAGGCTGTTGTCACCCACAGTGCGCCCTGAATAGGTAAGGCTCAAAACACAAACCTATCTCCAGAGGTACCAGAAGGGATAAGAATAAGATAAGGGATACGTTGAATCAGCAAGATGCATGCAGTCTAAACACACCCAGTATGGTGAATGTTGATAACTGTGGTGTAACAGAAAACTGAGGCAAGGCTCACAACAGCACCCTAACACTACCAGGTTACACCTCATACTGTGCTGTACAGCCTCAGAACTTGGACCAAGCTACAAAATGATGGTGACTAGCAAGAATTCTCAAGGATAACCACACCCCCATGTCGGTACCACAACAAAAAGCAGCACGGACTAGCCATGCTCAAGTAACAGTGGCTACAACTGCCCCCCAGTGTATAGCCTGCTACAGACAACTGTCCCAACACCAGGAACTGCATCCGGCCTATGCTGGAATACATGAATATATCAAGTCCTCAAACCCACATTATATTGGGTGACTGCAAATACCCAGACATAGACTGGGAGCATTATACTAGCTCCAACAGTGTCGGACAAAGGTTCATAGAATCCACAAACCAAAAGGCCCAGGAACAACGTACCACTCCTTCAAGAGGGGTAAGCATACTGGATGTGATAATCAGCAACATGGGTACTGGATGTCAAGATGAGAAGTGTATTGCTCACTGGTAAAACCAGACCATAGAGTAATCACACTGGATATACAAATCCTGACCACAGTCCCTGGCCGGGAAACCACAGTGGAAAACATGTGTTAAGCAATATCTGCACTCCTCCAAACTGATGTGGAATCCATTAAAGGTCCCGTGCAGGTGCAAAATTTGGGCCACACCTCAGAACCTGTAATACAGCCATTCCATGAACACTGCCAGGAATGCTTGGATTATGCAGTCCTAAATTAAAACAAGACACAGTGCCTAAATCTGGCATGGTGGACACCAGCCATAACGAAAACATGCAAGAGAATGAGGAAGCTACTACATGATAGAGCAAACATGAACAATGAAGTAATCACTGATCAGTAGTATGGCAATAAAATCTGTCCACACATGCAATCCACTAAGGCCAGCCACAAGTGGAATCTGTGAATCCTGAGGCAATGTCACACCTGCCCCAAGTACACAGACAACCCCCAACACCACCCAAGAAATACAAACATATGTGAGAGATGCAACCATCCATCCAAACTGGAGGCTGAGCTCCCTCAACTCAGTACTCCCAAAACAAGTCAGTAGGAGAAGGTAACCACACACACCACAAACACAGTCCCACATAGACCTATCACAACTGCAAACCAAACACATAAACACAGACAAACATTCCCGGAGGCACAAATTACAAACACAGCACACCAACAGAGGCCTCTAAAGCAGACACCCAATCAAACAGCCTCCAAACATAGCACATGCAACACATAGCACACAAAGCTGGTGTGCCAAACAGTCACAGGCCAGAAGGAGAAACAACATGCCTGATACAGTTGTAATAGGTGACTCCATAGTCAGACACACTGCTGTCCCGCACCAGACTGAACAAGGGAAAGGGTAAAGTAAGCTGCCTGTAGGCTGCCACAATATGCCACATAACAGAAGTATGTAGGTCACTCCAAAGCAAGTAGAAATATGATGCAGTCATAGTCCATGCTGGTGTGAATGACCTGAGATGTACCGCCCTAGACTACATGAAAAGAGACATAGATGAGCTATCTGATTATGTAGTCCAGGCCAGTATGACACTCACCGTTCGCAGCATCCTACCCTTACCAAGAGTAATGCCACAGTACAAACATGGAATGATCAGTCATAGCAAGTGGCACACTTACTGGTGTTATTCCAAGGATGCAATGTCTGTCCGCTTGGGATGTCATGCTTGACAAGCCACGCAGCTGTCCTTGGGATGGCCTGCACCTGTTACCCCGGGCGGCTGAATATTGGATAAGGCCTTTGCCACCTCCATAGAGCCTTTTGTAGGCAAGGCTGAAAAGACTGACTCACCACCCTAGAAAACATAAGTGGGAAGAAACATATGGGAATTGCTGACCAATGCCAGATGTGTACACCCCAATATGCAAGCTCCCGAGGCCATCCCAGAACGGAGAACATCGATGTCTGTGCAGTGACAGAAACCTGCTGCAAGCCTCCTGACAGCACACCAGCACTACCAGGTTATACCATGTATCATGTGTC
This sequence comes from Protopterus annectens, assembly GCF_019279795.1. Taxonomy (NCBI): domain Eukaryota; kingdom Metazoa; phylum Chordata; order Ceratodontiformes; family Protopteridae; genus Protopterus; species Protopterus annectens. The sequence continues at coordinate 681,903,470 of NC_056727.1, read as the reverse complement.
ATGGCCCCCAAACCTGGAACGAAACATAAAAGGAGGGTGAGTATCCGTAGTCAGCACAGACACCCATACGTCCAGGTAACTGACAATGCACAAGGCATTGGAGTTCACACATGTGCAACTAACTGTAGGCAAGACTGCTGTGCAGTCTGTAGCATGCTACAGACCGCACTCTCACACACAATAACCCCACCCAGCTGTCCTGAAGACAATGGGCAGTATGAATGTCCCACCAAATAACAAACAAGGTACCACTAATTACCACATAGGTGGTAAACCAGTATGTATAGAAAGAGTAACCAGGTACCTAGGGACACAAGTGGACAGTAACCTGTTATGTGACACCCACATTGCCAATGTGGCTAGGAAGACTGTCTACATTTGACACCGTAGCAGGAAAGGAGTCACATCTACGGCAACAGAGGTCATTGTGCCCCCATACTTTTCTCCAATCACACCCATAATCCAGTACAATGCCCCATATGGGATGTACCTTACCTGACACCTGCAGCAGTTAGAAAGACCTCAAAGGTACCTCACCAAGAGGATAAAGGGTCACAAATACATGTCATATGCTGCCTGGCTGTAGACACCCCAGCTGAATCCAGTCACATACTGCCTACACAGAGGCATTGCATGCCTGTTGTAGGAGGCCATGCCCAACACAGGAGAAATGGACATGCTCCACCCCAGAAAACACAAATCCATCTGAGCTGTGAGAGGGAGAGATGTCAACCTCAACAAATAATGAAATAGGATGTGCTGGTGGGACAGATACATAATCCAGAGGCTCCCACACCCTGGACCAGAATCCCATTCCATGTTAGGCAGAGCCCCTCACTGACACTCTTCAACAGGAATCTTGCCAAGTGGATGGATGATTGTAGAGTTACACTGGGGGTCTTCACTGTGTCATGTCCAGACAGAGGCACAGCCAAGCAAAACATAAATGGCCATAATATGCACATAGCAAGGGGTGTCAAAAGCCACACACACTCTGGCTAGGCTAACAAATGCCCAGGGTGGATAGCCTAGTATGACCCTATGAACCTATGAAGATACAAATTGTACAGGACACTAAGGATAATCCCAAGGCTTTCACAACTGAAGGTAGGAACCATGTTGGGAATTCACAGATATGCCCTGAATCACACAAATATCACAAACACACACACATATTGCCCACATACATCCTGACAGGTGCAGTGCAACCCCCCCCCCCCCGAATGCAGAATATCTATCCCAGAAGACTGCTGGCCCCCTGACATTGCAGATGCTGAGGTAACAGCCAACATCTACAAAGCAAAACACACAGCAGCAATGGTATGAGATGTTGTCCTGGGCTTAGTGCAACATGGACTCCAAGATGAATGGAATGCCAAACCACACTACTGCTCAATGTCAGCCTTACCACAGAATATGTACCCAAAGAGCAGTGTACAACAACAGTGGTCCTTCTCAACAAAGGTGTTGCCTGAATGGATACTGAACACTACTACCCCAGAATCCTGAGAAGCTCGGTTTGCACAGCTATGGAAAAGATCAGCATGTACCACAGACGTAAAGATATTGGGGACCTACTGACACCGGACCCAACCCAGTGTGGCCTTCCCAAGTGCAGATCCTGCCCCTAACCATGTTTGACTCAATTGAAACAGCCATTAAGGTCATTGATGAGGGCAATGTGCTCCACACAGTGTATCTGGACCTTGCAAAGGCTTCTATACAATACCCTACGTGTTCATTATATAGGCTCACCAGCTTAAATATAAACCCACATGTCAGTAGAGGGGTTGCAAACCAGACCAAGGACAGAACAGACATGGTCAGACATGCTGCAGCCATGTCAGACTACAAACCAGATATAACTGGTATCCCACAAGGCTTTGTCCTGGGAACACCCTCGTCTGGTATATATGTCCCATAGGTACAGGCAAACATGGAAGGACTGTGTCCGAACATGTCTGCAGAGGACTACAAACTGCTCACCACATATGATCCACCAGCTGACACAAGCATCCCACAAAAGGGCCACATAGAAACAGACAACTGGTGCCATAGCCATGTCAGCAAGTTAAGTGCAGAAAGTGTATAGTCAACCCCGTGGATATACAGTAAGTGCCCACCAATTACCACATAGGTGTGAACCCATTATGTAGGTAACATGTAATGAGAGACCTGGGGACACAAGGTGATAGATATCCTGCATTGGACAAACATGTGCTGTAGTGTTTACAGGAACATACCATATACCCACCTACTCACAAAGGCTGTCAGATCTAGATAAGGGAGGTCATTGTGGCTCTGCAGTCATCCTTCATCAGCGTACAATTGACTACAATAGCCCCTGTGGGATGTACCTCAGCAGACACCTCCATCAACTGTAAAGTCCCCAACAGTACCTCATCAGGAGTATCAAAGAGCTTGCACAGATGCCATGTGTTGCCTGTGTCGCTGGCATCAATGAACATGCTGCACCTTGTACAATCTGAATGGCAGTGGGCCATGCACATTAGAGACCTGAACCCCAGCACTCACTTACATAGGACAAGCTGTACTGTGTGCTCCATAACACAGAAGCCACCCCCAGCACAGGCTACCCATAGAGTCACATATCAATCTTCCTCAATAGAAACCCTGATGAGTGGATGGGAGATGGTAGATTTATCCTGGGTACCACTGTCATGTCACAGGTAGACAGAGGCACAGTATACTAACCATGACATATGTCATGGCAAACTCCACGTACATTTGTGTTGAAGGACAAACATACTCTCCAAATAGCATTACACATGGACTAGGGCACATCGCTAGTGTTTGCAAATGTACACCTATGTTGTGGAAAACACTACCAATGTTGGACAAGCCTGGTTTAAGTAGTTCATATCTGAACAGAATGCAACATGTCAGATGTACACAACTGGCCCGTAACCAGGCTGTTGTGCCCACTATCGAAATGTAAAGCAGTGATAGCAGTAAAGCCTAGGATACTGCCCACCACAGTGAAAGTACTACCAGTACACTATACAGTACTACAGTGTTAGGTCAGTGTGAAAGGATGTTGACAACTGTATGCAAAGTATCCCATGCAAACACTGCAGGCACAGTATAACCCTGTTGTGTTCACACACAAAGCAGTTGTACCGTAACTACACAACATGACACACAACACACAACCATAAACGGGTGATAGTTGTTGAAGTTCACACTCATCCACAAATGTGGTGGGCTGCAGAGTCCAACATATGGAATGCTCACACTGGGCATGCTCACACACATTGACAACATGCCATGGGAAGGCTGAACTGGGCATGCTCACACAGTTAGGCCAAATGTCAGTGTAGCAGTTGGACACACATAGCTGGCATTGTTATGTTGTATTCCAGGAACCAACCACATTATAGCAGTCTGCCCAGTGCACACAGCTAAATGACTACAGAGACATACGTGATATGGTGGATCCCTCCCAGATGCAAACATCTTCCACAGATGCACAAGTTTCTTCATACAAACAGGGAATGCTATGGCAATAAAGATGTGCAAACAGTCTATCAGCAACAAATAATGTGCATTTCACAATTAAACATATGGGTGTAGGGTCAACACTAGGCTGTGTGCCCTAGGGAATGACAGCTTAGCCAGAGTGTGCTTGGTGTCTGCCTCCCCACAGGATGCACAGTCCCCTTTCTAAACACAGATGATGTCAGCACCCTCTAAGTACAGCAGGAGAAAAGAAACTCCCCAGTAATCCGAATAGCGTGCTCTGCTAATGAGTCCGTCTCAAGTGTCATAACATAGTTAGGTAGGGGTGTCAAATCCTGCAAATGCTCAGTGTGTGTGAGTGGGGTCAGTGTGTGTGTAAGTCTGTGGTAGAGGAATGTCCCTTTTGGCAAATAGGAAAACACACTACAGGATGCACATTCCCTTTCTAAACACCAGTGATGTCAGCACCCAATAAGTACAGCAGGAGAAAAGAAACCTCCCAGTAATGCGAATAGCGCGCTCCGCTAATGTGTCTGTCTCAAGTGTCATAACATAGTTAGGTAGGGGTTTGAATTCTGTGAATGGCAAGTGTGTGTGTTTGCTTGAGTGGGGTTTGTGTGTGTGAGGGAAATGTCACTTTTGGCAAATTGGAAAACACACTACAGGATGCACATTCCCTTTCTAAACACCAATGATGTCAGCACCCAATAAGTACAGCATGAGAAAAGAAACCTCCCAGTAATGCGAATAGCGTGCTCTGCTAATGCGTCCGTCTCAAGTATCATAACATGGTTAGGTAGGGGTTTCAAATGCTTCGTGTGTGTGTGTGTAAGTCTGTGGTAGAGGAATGTTCCTTTTGGCAAATAGGAAAACACACTACAGGATGCGCATTCCCTTTCTAAACACCAATGATGTCAGCACCCAATAAGTACAGCATGAGAAAAGAAACCTCCCAGTAATGCAAATAGCACGCTCCGCTAATGCGTCCATCTGAGGTGCCATAACATGGTTGGATAGGGGTTTCAAATCCTGCAAATGCTCAGTGTGTGAGTGGGGTTGGTGTGTGTGTAAGTCTGTGGTAGACGAATGTCCCTTTTGGCAAATAGGAAAACACACTACAGGATGCACATTCCCTTTCTAAACACCAATGATGTCAGCACCCAATAAGTACAGCATGAGAAAAGGAACCTCCCAGTAATGTGAATAGCGCACTCTGCTAATGCGTCCATCTGAGGTGTCATAACATGGTTGGGTAGGGGTTTCAAATCCTGCAAATGCTCAGTGTGTGAGTGGGGTTGGTGTGTGTGTAAGTCTGTGGTAGAGGAATGTCCCTTTTGGCAAATAGGAAAACACACTACAGGATGCACATTCCCTTTCTAAACACCAATGATGTCAGCACCCAATAAGTACAGCATGAGAAAAGGAACCTCCCAGTAATGTGAATAGCGCACTCTGCTAATGCGTCCGTCTCAGGTGTCATAACATGGTTAGGTAGGGGTTTCAAATCCTGCAAATGCTCAGTGTGAGTGGGGTTGGTGTGTGTGTAAGTCTGTGGTAGAGGAATGTCCCTTTTGGCAAATAGGAAACACACTACAGGATGCACATTCCCTTTCTAAACACCAATGATGTCAGCACCCAATAAGTACAGCATGAGAAAAGAAACCTCCCAGTAATGCGAATAGCGCGCTCTGCTAATGCATCTGTCCCAAGTGTCATAACATAGTTAGGTAGGTGCTTGAATCCTGTGAATGGCAAGTGTGTGTGTTTGTCTGAGTGGGGTTTGTGTGTGTGAGGGAAATGTCACTTTTTGGCAAATTGGAAAACACACTACAGGATGCACATTCCCTTTCTAAACACCAATGATGTCAGCACCCAATAAGTACAGCAGGAGAAAAGAAACCTCCTAGTAATGCGAATAGCGCGCTCTGCTAATGCGTCCGTCTCAAATGTCATAACATAGGTAGGGGGTTGAATCTTGCAAATGCTCAGTGTGTGTGTATGTGTGTGGGTGAGTGGGGTTTGTGTGTGTGAAAGGCTGTGAGAGGGAAATGTTCCTTTAGCCAACTGGGAGAACACACTACAGGATGCACACACCCCTTTCTTAACACAGATGATGTCAGCATCCTATAAGTACAGCAGGAGAAGGGAAGCCTCCCAGTAATGCGAAGAGCGCGCTCTGCTAATGCATCCGTCTCATGTGTCATAGCATAGTTAGGTAGTGGTTTGAATCCTGCAGATGTCAAGTGTGTGTGTTTGGATTGGGGGGGGGGGGGTTATTGTGTGTGTGCAGATTTTGCCAACTGGGAGAACACACTACAGGATGCAGATGCCCCTTTCTTAACACAGATGATGTGAGCACCCTATAAGTACAGCAGGGGAAGGAAAGCCTCCCAGTAATGTGAATAGCACACTCTGCTAATGCGTCTCTCCCAAGTATCGTACTGTAGTTAGGTAGGAATTTGAAACCTGTAAATGGCATGTGTGTGTGTTTGGATGTGGGGAGTTTGTGCGTGTGCATTTCCGTCTGAAAAACATGTTAGTTTTGGCAATCAGGAGATCACACTACCTGATGCACATTACCCTTTCAAAGTACTGATGTTGTCAGCACCCTCTAAGTATAGCCAGAGACGAGGAACTATCTAGTAAACCGAACAGTGCGCTTTGCTAATGCGTCCCTGTCACGTGTCATGACATAGGTAGGTAGGGGAATGAATCCTGCATATGGCAAGTTTGCATGTGTGTGGGGGTAGTAGGGTGTGTGTAAATGCAAGTGTGAGGGAACAGATTCTTTTGGCAAATACTACTATACACCAGATGCTGCATACCCCACCAGTAAACACAGGGGATGTCACCACACTATCAGCACAGCCAGACAGGGCTGGTTGGCTAGTAATGCCAATAGTGTGATCTGCTACTGTGTCTATTACCATCGTCAGAGTACAGATAGGCATGTTTGGGTAACCCACAACTATCACATGTGGTTGTGTCACACAGTATGACCTTGTGCGGGTGTTTGTACATACCAATGCATGCCATCGCCTAACCCAGCAATGGCATTGCACACATGATGTATGTGTGTGACACATACACAGAAATACCTGTGACCTGCAGTAGTTACCATGTCTGACACATGCTTTGTGTGGATAAATGGTATTAGCAATGTATACCAATATGACTGTGTGTCCTAGTGTGCAGGGTCTGCACGTGGTATGTCCCTATACAGTGTGGGTGTCTATGGTGAAAGACCTACAGCAGGGGATACACATCTGGTCTGGCCCATATAGTGTACATGTAGTCAATGTACAGGTGCTGTATGTTCCCACCTGTTGTGGTAGTGGTAACATGTCATTCCACTGCATGTCAGTGACCACATGCTGTGAACTCTTCAGCTAGAGTGTTGTAGCTACAGTAATGCTCACACACAATGTTCGGCTGGATGCAGTATGGCCTTATAAACACAGTTCATGGGACTGTCATATTGCTGGTGTTGTTATGGAGGATAGGTGGTCTTCCTGTGTATGTGAGGGTTGTGTGTGCCATGCTATGAACCAGATGGCAGTCCGACACACTGTCAGCTGCACCTGAGTAGGCCCTGATGGTTTGTGCTGTGCCAACAACCTGGAGGTGTGTGTATCTGTGTTAACTCGGGATACCACACCCCTATCCATGTGTGTTACATGTGTAGGGGACGACAGGCATGGTGAAGGGCATAACCTGTCAGTGATGGGTAACACCTGTGAGGCATGAATCATGCATCTGGTACTGCACAGACACTGCAGTTCACCGTGCTGAGGGCAGTGTCCGGTGCATGCATCCTCCGGTGTACACTGCTGTAGTTGTGTAGCAGTACTGTTAGTGTCCTAACCTGTGTGATACCCACGGAGGTCGCTATGTAAACCATGTCCTGCAGCATAAGGCAGTATGTGTGTACCAAGGAGCCATGCCAGTATACATCGGGCCATGTGTGTCACGTGCAAGATGACCCGTGAACATCAATGTGGCTTCCCTAGCATGTAAGCAGACGTTGACAGCCAGTGGATACCCTATGAATGACAGTAGAGACTGAGCATAATGTAGACATACAACAGCCTTCCCACATATAGTGGTAGAATACCTGGGGAGAGTATGTTGGCAACCAACATCAGGCTCATACTGGCCTGTGCCACATGCTGAGAGATCCATTCTGTGTTCCCTATCATGTAATCCAGGGAGGTATGTCCCAGGCAGCCACACTGGCATGGTCAATGAGTGAGTCATATCTGTCCATGCCTCTGTCTGACCTGTATGCATGTGTGCTGTGGTGGACCATAGTGCCCCTGAGTCATATCACCGTGCCCTTCACCAGATACAGCCTGTTGAGCGGGACCCCAGTGCAGCACACATGACAGGTACCTGACACGTCTGTAGCAGGTGTGTTGTGTAGCCCTACAGGCTGTGGGTGTATGGCACAGGGGATGTGCGTGCCATGTGTGGCATGTGCTCTGTTCTGACGGAACATATGCCTGTGTGCCAGCTGCGGAGGTGTGTGATGCACAGGCAGGCTGCTAGTCTGAGTCCCCACGTATGCCCCAGTGAGTTCAGCATGCTGTCAGTGTGTGTCAATGTCTGACTGGTATTGTCGTCACTGTAATATCATGTATTGCTTTATTTATTTTACCTACATATGTCGACAGGGATAGCCCAACTGGATGCATGTCCATTCCCAGGGTAGGCCCATGGAGAAAGGCTACGAGGGTAGCAGATACAGCATTACAGAATACTAGCATGACATAGTACAAACAGATTATTTACAGAGATTACATAAGTAAGCAGGTCCAACATGTTCCACAGGTTAATGTTAGACCTGAGCACAAGCCAGGATTAAATTGTATTTACACAGTACAGTGGTTCACACAGGTTACACATCCGAGCTAGCCAGGCCTGATACACTGACATAGCCAGTTACATGACAAATGTTGTTTGGGTCTACTGTTAAATGACCTAAGGTGGACATTAGGGTAATATCAGCTGGAAGTGGGTTCCAGGATCTACGTACAGGATTTGCAAAGAGAGAATCACCAGCTGTGTTAATAGACTCGCTAGTTCGAAGTAGTACAATGTTAGAGGATCGAAGCAGTCTAGGATTGTTATAGGGGGTGATTGTAATGTAAGTGCAGGAGTATTGTCTGGACTATACAGGATTTTATAGGCCATGATCAGTTGGTTATACTGTATTAGGCTGGGTATTGATAGCCAACCAAGCTGATTTAGATTGATGCAATGATGTGTCCTAACAGGCAGGCCAGTGGCAAACCTGGCAATGTGGATGTAGCAAATCCAGTGCTTGTTAAGGACAGTCTTGTTCATATGTGAGAGTAGAAGGGATGCATACAGAAGGGCTGCAACAAGGTGTGAGCGAGCTATGGCACCTTTAGCTGGAGGGGCTAGGAAGGCTTTAGCTCTGTTACCTTTGGACATGCCACCCTAGTAGTGTGATTGCCATGGTGTGTACCAACACATAGGGCCAATGGGGAACAACATACTGAAGGTGTGTATGTGTGTGTGGACTGCCTCTGTTCCATAGCACTGACATATATGACTGCACACATGGGTATATGCTGGGTAAGATGTGTGCAATGTGTCACAGGCTACTTACATGCGTACAGGACAGACAGTGACGTTCTGCCATGTGTGAGGTTGACATACATATGGTACGCTATGCAGATGTCACTAGCAGTCTACGAAAGCACTGTAACCCTGCATTGCAGGTGTAAGCAGTGTTCCAGGGGACCCCAGGCAAACATGCATGCAAACAAGGCTACAGTACACAGGGCTGGAAGTACTGCATCATACAACAAAGAAGGGGTAACAATAACAGTAATTCACAATGCATATATGTAGGCACTGTCAACATGTACCCAGGAATTCGCAGCACAGATGGCCATGGTGGAACCGATATTATGTCATACTTATTTGTGGTCTGGACAACATTGGTACTGCACACATATCTAGATCGTGAACATACATGGCATAGTTGTTGTGGGCATCTTGACACCAGTACTGTACATGTCCACCATTGCATATCACTACTTGCGTTAGCTTTCCCCCTGTGCTACCCATGTATGCGGCTATCTGTTGACAACCTTACCACCGGCATGCAATTATGTGCATCTGTTATGCTTTGGTATGTACTATGGGTGCAGATAACAATTCAGGACATTCATACAGTTACTACAGCAGGCATGCTGGGGTACACACACAATCATAGCAGCACACTGTACTGTCACCAACATGATACTACTAATACACGTCTATGTAGTCACCCTGTGCATCAGCAACGTGTATACCTGTTCCCGCACTGATGTTGGAGATTGCAGGAGGTGGCACAGTGTCATCATATGCACAGGGTATGGATTAGGTATGCCTGAGTCAGCCACTGATACCACCAATTGACATGTGTGTGTATGTGTGTTGGTGAGGGGCAGCAGTACAGGGTGGGCCAGTGTTGCTGCAGTGTGTGCGTGTATGTGGTTGCCCTAGGTGTTAACATTCCGCATGTGTGTATGCACGCACACAGTTCCATCTCATGGCTGCCATATACAGGGGTTTGTGGACAGCCACAGACTGCACCTGGCAGGCCATACAGATCAGTGTCTGCGTGCACGGACACGGTACCTGTGCCTGGCAGGGGTGCTACGGACCATATCCAGTACAACGCCTGACTGGGTACTGTCATCAGAAGCGGGTGTGTGTTGACTGGACACATGTCCCTGTTGGGACTGTCCAGAGCCATGTGCATGTGGTCTCCTGGGGCGTTCCGATGACAGCACAGACCCAGCATTGCTGGGGCTGCTGCTGGCACTATGGGGGCGTGTGCGAGCCTGTTGCCATCCGTGCCGACTGCCAGCTGCTGCGGCTGCCGGCATACGGCCACGTCGACGGCGCAGACGGCCACCATTGCCCTGGCTCATGGACATCTGGTTGTGGAACTGCTGTAATATGTCCCCACAACATCTGTCTATGACATCGGTGAGTTACGGATAGCATCCGCAATGTCACGCATACTGTCCATCATGGCTGTGCAGCATGCTCTGAGCTCCCTCAGACCCTGTCTGGTGTACCTTTCCATACATGACTGAGCCTGCATGACAGTCCGGAACATTGCTGAGGTTGACAGACCTCTTTGGGCACGTCGGCCAGGGGCAGTATGCCCACGGATGCTCCCACGAGAACCCATGGGCAACTGTCTGTGTGGTACCATTGGAGGACCCTGCCCATGGCTGCTGTGTGGGGACGCATGTGCCACAGGTACCACATTACCCTGGTCTATGCCCGCTGTATCCTGTCCATCACCTAGGGACAGTGGTGACATAGGATGTATAGGCAGGGTGACTGTGCGCAATGATGGGGTTGACAGCTGTGTACTGTCAACTGGCTGACCAGTGGCAGACCCTGACACACCTTCCTGTACCATTACACATATATCATCATCACCAGTAGCCGTGGCACAGGTTTCAGGTTCCCTGCTGCAGGTCACCAGAGCAGCCCCAGAACCTGTGGGATGAAGACAGGAAACACAGTTTACATTCTCCAGACATTGTTACCAGTGATGCACTCATACACACATGCACACCTGGACACATGCACACATGCACACATGCACACATGCACACATGGACACATGCACACATGCACACATGCACACGTGGACACATGCACACATGGACACATGCACACATGCACACATGTTCACATGCACACATGCACACATGCACACATGGACACATGCACACATGCACACATGGACACAGGCACACATGCTGCGTGGACACAGGCACACATGCACACATGGACACATGCACACATGCACACATGGACACAGGCACACATGCACACATGCACACGTGGACACAGGCACACATGCACACGTGGACACAGGCACACATGCACAACTGGATGCAGGCACACACGCACACATGGATACTGACACACCTGCACACATGCACACATGCACGCCCTGCAGTATACACACAGAGCAGTACTGAGTTACACTACTGTTACTAGCATTATCAGGACTATTATAGGTTATGTTAAACACACTCACCAGCATGGATGGCCTGTCTCTCTGTAACCCTGGAGGGACCTGCAGAAATGATGAGATTACTGTTAGTGGGCACATCTGTCCCATTGATATTGCATATGTTCCAGTGTCCACGTCGTGCTGCTGTGTGGAACCAGCCTCCATCATAATGCAGGTGTACTGCTGTTGTTGTTCCGGGGCTGGAGCCACAACACTTAGGAGTAGCCCCTCCAGTCTGGTGAGGGGGGGATGTGTGGCTACCCCACCTCCTGTGGCGACCTGTTGCCTGTGGATATCTGCTGCACGCTGCCAGACAGTTCATATTAAATCACTGCAGTGATGTCGTACCTGCTCATATGTCCTGTTATGCATGCCAATTTCATTTACCCTACGGACCAGGTCTTGCCACAGTGCGGCCCTCTCCTGCTGATTCTGACTGGTGCGGGAAAACAGGATGTCATACTCCCGCACCAGGCTCTGGTGGATCTCCTCATCCTCCGCAACAGAGTAGGCAGGGTTACACTGTCGCGCCATCTCCCTGGAAGAGAACACAGACAGGATATCAGCGGACAATGACAGCAATGTATGGCACACATACTATACATGATATGCATGTGTAGTGATATACTACTACTCCCATATGTTGCATGTGTGTGTGTCATGGCGGATACATGGGTGCATGGCCAGATATCAGTGCTCAGCGAACACCTGTGCAACAATACCTGCCACATTCCACACTACGTAGTAGCATGCCCCATCGTTCAGCACACACTGACAGGTGCCATGCACAACCTCACTCTGGGGGTCCAGTTCAAGGTACTGTATGTGGGACACCGTCCACCACTCTGATGTAGACATACGTTACTCGGCCTGGATATACATATCCCACCACCACCACCAGTACAGTGGACTACATTGATATGTATGTGGTAGACAGTTATTCACTTGCTGGGACTGGGATGGTATCCATGCAGCACACTGTGCCAGTGGAAGCCACAAGCCACACTGCTGGCCCCTTTGCAAATGCTTACCACATACATGCTGCAGATTGCATGGCACTTGCACACACATGTCTACCCCAGACCCTATGCACAACAGTTAGGCATCCTGTCCAGTGGACCCCAGACAGAGGCAGACTGTCTAACAATAGCAGGAGGTTACTGCAGGACAGTGCACATTCACATTGAGGGTAGGCATCTGTGGTCAGCACTGGTACTATGCTACAGTCTGTCATAACAACAGCCACAGCCTACTATGAGAGGGTGATAGACAAGAACACTGTGGATGACCACGGGGCCTTCTTCAGTTATGTTACACATACGGACCACATGCCTCAGATATGCTCTGTGTTAGTCCACACCTACTTAACATTCACCTGACACATGCATATTGGCTACATTCCTGCAGACATGTGTGGTGCACATATCCCCCCTCCCTCTCCCTCACCTTTTGGATATTTATCACAGATGCATGTAACATCACTATCATCGCACATGTCCAGGTGGGGGCCGCCCTCAGCAGAGCGGAACACACAGCATCCCTGTGACCTCGTGGTCCCCCTGGATGTGTGCTACCAGAACTCTGAGGGGACATACCACCGCATGTAACACTGATAGTTTATCTGGGCCATGCTACAGGATATGTACCTGGACAGTGGCATGCAGCAACGGTGGTCCCACAACACTAGTGGGGCACCTCAACTGACCCTAGGGATTACCACATCATATGCATAATGGGCCTGGTCTGCTACGCTATGGGTTAATGCAGTAGGGGATGCATGTGCAGTGACATCAGGTACCTGCAGACACGTGTTCCCAGCCAGTGTGCCTTTGGGATGGGCTGATCCTGACATGTGGGCCTGGCTGACATGTCAAAGCGGTCACTACAGCCATTGCTAGCCCAATGCACAGACACATGCTGCCAGGATCCTGGCCTATCACTGCTTGACATGTGATGTGTGGTCATCCCCTTTTGTTGGAAGTACATACACACAACATATCACATGGACATACCTATAGATACAGACCTATGACACATTTGGAGGGTTGACAGTATGCACACTGTTAACCTGCTACCTTGCATTACCTCTGTTTGTCGCAGCTGGTTGAGTTCCACAGCTTCTGCTTGCTGCTGCTATCACTCTCAGTGCTGACAGCTTCAGGGTAGAGAGGGTCACAGTTTTTTTTTGTGTGTGATCTCTCTCTCTCTCTCTCTCTCTCTCTCTCTCTCTCTTTCTCTTCAACTTCTCAGCCTCCCTCTGTCTGCTTACAGACAATGCAATTAACTTATTGCATGTTGGGAGTGTTAGCACTGGATGCTTTTGTAGGTATCTGCATAGGTCCATGTGATGGCCTCTGCACCAGTTGGAGGCCAGCATTTGCTAATTGCATACAGCCAGTTGTGTACTGATTGCAGTTCTCACTGTGATTTCAGATCACTGCTATAAAAGGGTATGTGTGATAGGCGTTGCCCTTTCACATTGTGTGGGCAGGGACTATGCTGGTATGCTGTGGACAAGTGTTCTGTGAGTGTAAAGGTTAGTATCTCTCTCCTGCTTCAGGCTGTGTTGTATATTCACATTTCTCCATTCCTCTTTCATGTTCCCTGTAGCAAGTGTGTATGCACATTGACTCCTACAAGTATATATAGTCATATTTATATATATATATATATATGTATATATATCTATATATATATATGTGTACATATGCACACATATATCTATGTACTTTAACTGACCTTATTATCTACAGGCTGCCAACTAGCATGGCTGTTTATTTTCACACACTACTATTATGGATATCCATTGTTTTTGACATTTATTTTAAGTTACATGCTTTGTGTACTACACATCCTATATTCACTTTACATTCATCCCTATTTTTACAGGTTATATTTATTTTAGCACAATATGTTTGTATGAGAGTCATGGCTTCGTGGTAGGTTGTACAGACTAGTGTTTCCAAGGTCCTGGGTTCGGGACTGACAGTGGGAGTTTATTTTTCTTTTGAACTGAGTACAGGACCTGTCAATCACAGTGACTAAGGCACTTTTAAGCAGTTGTAACCGACTAGCGCTGGTTTGCGGAGCTCACGCATGCGCACTGGCGGTTAGCTCCACTTACACCACGCTATTTTCTTTGAAAGAAAAGAAAATGGGGAGACAGGAAAGTGGTGAAAAGGGGTCACAAAGAGGGTAAGACAGTAGGGAAACAAGCTTGGGATGTGCAGGAGGGATGTAGGTAAGGCCCATAGCTGCCCATTTCTTCAGCAGCAACAGCTGTGCATATGTATGTAATTTGGTGTGACATTTGAAACCTTCCACCTGGGAGAGGTGTCAGGACAACAATAATACTTGTTGTACAGCCAATTGTTATTGATAGGTTCCATGTCCAGTGGACATGTGTGCGGAATGGGCAGCTATGTATGGGCGTAATTTTTGTGTGGGTACAGAGTGCCCTTTTTGTTTTGTTTTTTTCAGGTAAGAGTGGTATGTCAGGTGAAGGAAGTCGGTTCAGCTGGGGAGGTAGGCTGGGTAGGTAAACAGACAAGACAAACAAGACACATACAGGGGTGGTGTATGACACGTGTGGGGGGGTTACACAATTGACGGGGACCGAGGTTTGGATATCCAGAGCCCATGAGCCCACAGATGGCAACAGTGGAACTGATATCCCCACCCATAGGCAGTTGCCACTGTTCCTTCACTGCCCAGGATGGGGCTGTGCTGGGGGCTGTGTAGGCGGGGCAACGGGCAAGGCCATTAGTTGCGCCACCCATGCCTCGAGCTGGCGTATGGGCTCAAGGACAGAGTCCCGAATCTCCCTACGCACCACAGTCCAGACGTTATGGAGGGTGAGTGGTGGATCTCCTCCGGCCACACTTGCAGAGGGGGGGCGAGCCCCATCCCCTGCAGCGCTTCCACCCGCAGGTGGCACAGGGTCACCGGAGGAGGGTCCGGACTCGGCACTAGTGCCAGGTGCACTCGCCAGCTGAGGTGGGAGAGGTGGGTCCGCTGGAACCCGCCTTCCCTGTCGTTCTTTGTTTTGCATTATGTCATGACAGTTTGGGTTAGTGACATATAATGCCATTCACAGTTAGTTGTAACAGCATGCATTAGTATTCCCATTAACCAAACACCCAGATATTCACACCATTGAACAGCGTGCATAACACATGCATAATTTGAACAGTAATACACAGTCCAACAACATGCAGGGTTGATTGATGGCAACATGCCATCAGGTGTGGATGTATGAACAGGGCGGATGCATCAACAGACATGCAAATATATATGACCCAACAGGACAGATGTCCAGGGGTGTTAATTGTGATTGCACATACCATTTCCACATGGAATGGGTTATAGGTGGTTAGAGGGTGGGGTAAATAAAGTAATATTAACACCTTCAAATACAAATACATATGCTGTACATTTCTAATAGCTACAGTTATATACACACTACTGTTCTAACTACGGTGTCCTATATGTTAACTACTTAACCTTGCAGATGGGACTGTTACTGCAACATCAATCTACATTTTCTTGCTGTTCATACACATTCATATCAAGCTTTGTTCAGGTACATCATCCTGTTACTTTTGCTTTATATACTTGTAGACAGGTGTGGATGTTTGGTATATCAGACAATCATCCTATCTGCGTATTTCAGACTGGGAGCAACATATCCAGATTTTGGTGTACACATTCCACATACAGCAACACTTTGAACAGATTTTGCTGTTTGGTTCTGAGTCTCACATGCATTTAATTCTGTCCTAACTGCAGTATAGTTTATTCAGTGGTTATTACTACTGTATTGCTGTATTCCTGACACTTTCTCACACTCTCTCACTTGCTTTCATGTTACTATTCAGACTGGTACTTCTAGGCTTTATTGACATGTTTTAACAGTAGTTATTACAGTTCTTTCCAGCAGTCTCACTTCTGTCATGTTTCAGTATTTCCACAGGGCAATATTTCACACATGTGATTTCATCCTCTTCTGCAGCTCTACTTTACATGCTGCTGCAGGTTGTGTACTATTTTCTTACAGGCAGGGCAGTTTTATTTCAAAATATATGTTGGACAGTTTCATGTTTAGTTTACACTTACAGGCTGGGAACTGTTGTAATCAGGCAATACTTGCATACACTTTCACACTGTTACTTGCAGATTTAATTCCTTCCTGGCTACACTGCACTCTTTTGCTGACTGTCATACATTTATATATCTTTACAGTTACTAGTAGTGGATTACTGACCTGCCTGGTGGCGCAACCGCACCAGCCTATCGCCATAGGCTCTGCGGTTCGCAGAACGGACACCTGCAGCTGTAATATAAATGAAGTAATATTGGAATACACATCTCCATAATTTCAGGTAGTTTAACTTTCAACATACATAATTAATTGTTACTTACTCAGTGGTGGGGCATTGGGTGATTGCCGGGCCTCCTGGATCCAAAGGTTCAGTTGGTCCTGCTTGCGTCTCTTCAGGTCCGCATGGTGGTGACGGACCTGCTCACCTGTCCTTGGAATTCCTGTGGCACTGGTGAGTTCATGAGCCAACTGGTCCCACGCCTCAGCCCTGTACGCTCCCCAGAGGACCTGGCCCTGCATGAGTTGGGCCTCATGGTTGTGGACTAGGAGCCAGGCCATGTACCTGGACTCCTGAACACCCCACCTCTGCGCTCAGCGACTACCCTCTCCTACACCTGACATTCTGCCTGCAGGTCTGTTCTACAATCGTTTATGCTGTGTATTCCCGCCTATGGGGCTTATATAGTCCGTTTTTCCCTCACATATCTGTGATTGGCCATTTTGGAATTGTATCAACTTCAGTAAACCTGCATTGTCATGCTGTAGTTTGTATTCATTCCTATATATGAGCTATTATTGCATTTCTAGGTATTGCTGTCATGGCTTAGTGGTTCTGTACCTTGACTATGGTGTATAGTATCCTGGGTTCGAACCTGGCCACTGCTTTTTTATTTTTCATGACTGTCTAGACATGTTGAGGGGTGTGTCTGTGTAAAGGCAGTTTTGATACGGCTTGCTCAACGTTGCCCGTCGGTTAGCTTGTTTGCGCGGTGCGCAGCTCCGCGCAAATGGGGTACGCTGGTTTAAGCCTCATTTGGCTATCGTCACGCATATTCCACTCAGCTCAGTTAGGGGCACATATATTTAGCATGGTAAACCACTGCTCAGCTACGGGCACTCAGTTTGCACCAGTTGGACCAATGCTTATCTACGGGCACATACACTCACTCTGTTGAACTGTAGCTCAGCTATGGGCACATCTGGCAGTTTATATTCATTTCTTAGCTCACATTTATTCAGTATAAATGGGCTATTTCATTGCATTTTACATATATTCTGGTTTTATGTGTACATATGTGTCAGGGACTTGTTTCCTGCTTATTTTGCAAAAAAAAATTTGTGCTGTGGGGGCTCGAACCATGAATGCCTGCTCTGCAGCTGGCATCTCTACCGCTACGCTATTGCTTCCTGGCTTATTTTGCATATTTAGTTCTTATATGCTTTCCCATTGACTGCTAACTGTAGCTGCGCTTACGGGCATAAACGAGCGCATTCACGGTTAAACATTGTTACAATTTAAAAAAAATATGACATGTTCATTTAAATTGTTTTATGTTTAATAGTCTGTAGGGGCATGTGTTGTGTTGTGTTTATTCACATTTCCGTGGACTCTGTTGTGGGTGTCTACTTTGGACACCTTTACACTTATGGGGGCGTGTCCGCTTTTAGGGATCAGCCTACGGGCACGCCCCCACATGTCTTACACGGACCGTGTTAGACTTAGGTGTGATTCAGCATGCTCTCATGAATATGCAGAGCATGCTGACATCACTCCGTTTAACTGCAGCCTCTGTGTATGAGTTATAACTCTTACACGGAGGCTTCGTGAATCCTGCCCTATGATTTTCCTTCATGGCCAGATGTCTAACTAAAGGGCTCTCTTGTTTGTTTAACTCAATAGCGTGAGTATGTTCATGAACCCTGCCCCTTAGTCTTCGCTCAGTCTTCCCTATATAGAAGGCTGAGCATTGTTGACACCTAGCTACATAAACAACATATTTGGAGTTACAATGAAATTTACATCCCATCTTATATCTCCTCCCATTTATACAGAAACTTTCTCCAAGCTCCATGAATTTACACATCCTACAACACCCACATGTGGTCATCCCTATTTGTTTAGTTGAGCAGAGTGTTACCTTCCTTTCAAGCAGATTCTTCAGGTTAGATCCTTTTTTAAAAACTAATTTAGGGAGCTCACCAAATTTATTAATCAACAGTTTATCTAGAGTAATGAATTCCCAGTTTTTGTATAAAGTGAATCTAACCATTTCACTGTCCTTACTAAATGGAGTTATAAAACTTATTCTAAAATCTTTATTGACTTCATCATCATGTATTTGCTCAATCGATAGTAACTGACGACTTGGCGCTTCTAATTCTAATTCATGAGCACAACTGTCAAAAGTTGATCCTCTATTTAGCAAAGGTTTTATCTGACCTATATATCTTTTATGTCTTACCTCTACAATTAAGGATTGTACTAAACACAAAGGGTAACCATGTTGTTGGAACATATTGCTCAACTGAACACATTCATCACTAAAGTTGGATTCCAATGAGACCATCCTAGCTGCTCTAATAAGCTGGCCCTTAACTATGGAATGTTTTTGATGGAAAGGGTGACAACTTGAAAAGTGAAGGAACGAGTTAGAATACATCTCTTTTCTAAAAATTCTTGACACATATCTATCGTTAGTGGTATCCTTAAGTAATTTACAATCCAAGTAGTCTATACAATTAGTGCTAAAGGTAAATGTAAACTTGAAAAACTCTGTAGTAGAGTTCAAATAAGAGACAAAATTCTGAGCCATCTGTTCATTGCCTTTATAAATGATGAAAATATCGTCCAAAAACCGTGTGTAAAATAAAAGGTTCACCCTGTGCTCACTGTTCTTAAATATGAATTCTTTCATATTTTCATTAGTTTGTTACCTATTTTGTTTAACTCAGTTTTATGGCATCTGGGGTATCCAACAGTCCGGTGAGTCCGAACTTGTTTGCATCGCAACAGTTACAGACCGAGATGTTGAGCCTTACAACACTTTTGAACATTTTGAATCAGCGGATGGATTCAGTTTCTTCTTGTTTGGATTGAGTTGATGTAACTTTATCACAGCAACGTTCTTTTCAGAATGGAGGGTCTAATGTTAACCTTGGCCCGCAGGTTAACGGGAGTCCTATGTTGACAGCTGGGCTGCGTTTGACTGAACCCAGTACACGCACTACTCTGCCAGTGGACAACTTCCAAAATACAGAGGGTATCCGTGAAACTGCTGGCGACTCTATTCCAGCAGCCCAACAAATGCCAGCAACTTTACCATCTATCGACCACCAGCATCCGGATGAACAAAGGAATGGTTTCCACTATAGAACGGAGCTCACTGGCATGCCAGTCTTTAATGAATGCATAATGAACACTTCTAACTTGTCTTTTGGGAATGGCCCTAATCAGGAGCGACCGGCCAGTTCTAGTGGCAACCAACAGGTCAGTTTGCAATCACTAAGTGACAAACTGAAACTCTTTGATACCAAATTGCTTAAATTAAAAAAACTTCAGCTTGAAGTAACTTACTTTAATGCATGTTTGGACCAACGCATAGTCCCGAAAGGGCTACGATTTCATCAATACCCTACCGGGTTAATAGCGGACTCACCTTTCCATCTAGAGTTAATTACCCTTTTTGATCAACAGGGGTTTGACCTAATGCACCTTATGATAAAACACTACATGTCACAAATTGAGACTCTTACTAAGGAGGTATCTGTTTTAAATACAGACATTACCTCGAATATTGACTTTTTGAAGTACAAATATGACTATGAAAGATGCTTTATTAGCATTGATCAACTATTGGAAAGGCTGAAACACAATAAGCTTAGGAAAATAATAGGGATAGAAATGCCTACAACAATGGCAATGCATATCCAAAGCCATCTGTTGCACAAATGGCCAATACCTCTTATGTCAACATACTGCCCCCACAACAGGCCAGTGAGGGTAGCGTTATTAACAACTTAAATAACTTAGATTCTTCGGAATCTGGGGAAGGAATTTGCCCTGTGAGATGGAGTGAACGGATACGTAGTCATAACAACAGCACCAGTACCTCTTCTGACATACATAATGGGAATGTCCGAAATAGAGTGAACCAAAATTTTCAGGTCAACCATACAGGAACCATCCCGAAGAAGAACTTCAACCGCAACCAAATGAACCAAAGGAACAAATGGAACAACAGGTTCAAAAGGTAGTGGTTAGGACATTAATACAGTTAACATTGTCACAAATTTGACAGGGGATTTCAACATCTTTAATTATTCCTCTATGAGGATAGACCCTGTGCTCACCGACCTACTCGCAAGGGGCAATACGTTTGTCCCAAGTAGACCCTCAAATTTAGTTCAACTAATTCTTGATTTAAAGCTTTTCATGAGGAAGTTGAACTTGATGGCCCTTTTTGGTAACACTGCAAATTCCAATCAGGGATTGAGGGTACCGAGTACATTCAACCCACATCTTCACCCGACTTTAAATATTTTTGAACAAGCGTGTCAACTGGACTTTAGACATTTCTCTACAGGTCCAAAATTTGGTTCACCTGATACGAAGTCTAATATTACTTCAGATGAAAATGCAATGTTGCAGTTGTTAAGAACATCATTAGTCAGAGTAGTCAAACCCAATAAAGGTGTGGGGGGGTGACTATTTTTGATCAAGCTGATTATAATAAGAGAATTCAAACCTTGTTAGTCAGTGAAGCGTATTCAAAAGCCTCACTGAATGAAGTTAATATAGCTTATAGCCACATAAAAGGTTACTTCAATGATTTATTTATTGATTCATTGATTGACATAGACACCTTTAACTATATATCACTACCCTGGCCTAGAACCCCAGTGGTGTTTGGCATCCCCAAGGTACACAAAGATATTTCTGATCCACCTATGAAACCTCTTATAGACGGTAGAGGCTCTATTACATATCCTTGTGCTAAAGTTGTAGACACAATTTTAAAAAAATATCTCCTGACTGAACCTCGGATATGTAGAGATTCCTGGTCATTCTTTGAAAAAATTTACAATTTAGGCTTTAATCGTGACCATAATTTACTAACCATAGATGTTAAGGATCTTTATACCTCAATTCTACAGTCAGAGGGTATTGAATGGTCAGCCTAATGTTAAAATCCAAGAATGCACCAACCCAGGATATTTACTCTGTAGAAATTTTATTGGACATTATTTTGACTAATAATTATTTCATCTTTAATAATGAATTTTACCTTCAAAAACATGAGGTAACTATGGGTTCACCCTGTGGAGCCAGTTTTGCAAACTTGGTGATGGCATACTGGGAAAAAGAATTCATATTTAAGAACAGTGAACACAGGGTGAACCTTTTATTTTACACATGGTTTTTGGATGATATTTTCGTCATTTATAAAGGCAAAGAACAGATGGCTCAGAATTTTGTCGCTTATTTTAATTCTACTACAGTTTTTCAAGTTTGCGTTTACCTTTAGCACTGATTGTATAGACTACTTGGATTATAAATTACTTAAGGATACCACTAACGATAGATACGTGTCATGAATTTTTAGAAAAGAGATGTATTCTAACTTGTTTGTCCACTTTTCAAGTTGTCACCCTTTCCATCAAAAATGTTCCATAGTTAAGAGCCAGCTTATTAGAGCAGCTAGGATGGTCTCATTGGAATCTGACTTTAGTGATGAATGTGTTCAGTTGAGCAATATGTTCCAACAGCGTGGTTACCCTTTGTGTTTGGAAGTTGGAGAAAGTTTCTGTATAAATGGGAGGAGATATAAGATGGGATGTAAATTTCATTGTAACTCCAAATACATTGTTTATGTAGCTAGGTGTCAAGAATGCTTAGCCTTCTATATAGGGAAGACTGAGCGAAGACTAAGGGACAGGGTTTATGAACATACTCACGCTACTGAGTTAAACAAACAAGAGTTTAAGAGAATAAGAGTTTTAGTTAAACATCTGGCCATGAAGGAAAATCATAGATTTTTATTTAAAGCAATTGATCAAGTCAACATTGTCCCTAGAGGAGGCCTGTTTAATTTAATGCTTGAAGAACGTGAGTTAGCATGGCAGATAAGGCTTAATGCCTTTTCAAGCCCTGGCCTTAACGATTCCTGTAATATTTCCTGCCTTTTAAAACTTAGGAGTTTGATTAGGTAGGGTATTCAGGGTATTTTATACTTAGTTGAAGCCAACATATTATACCATATTTTCCTACTTTATTATCCCTTTATTGACCTTAGTATTTTTGTTGATATGTGATATAAGGCCAACATTTTTTGATGTACATTATGATTTTAACAATTTTTTATTAATAATTTTTATTGTTTTTTGCATTGTTATATGTAATTTCGGTGGCTTGATTTAGTCGTTCAAGTTAATATGACAAGGGAGGTACACTATTATGGTCAACATTGCAGTATTGAGGACAGTCACTGTCATACAATGATCTATAATTATCAGTGTGAGTTTAGTTGCTTTTTACATCTATATACATGTATATATTTTTATACTAACTTGATAAGAGGTAGCATTTATATACATGATGGGATATGTTAAATGTTTTCATTTTAGGTCAACATTTCAACTTTTTAACATGAATATAATATAATATGATATGATATGTTAAAATGTTTAGATCAACTTAATGGGTTACACTTTTATTAATCTTTTTTAGGTATTTTTATTTATTTATTTTATTTTATTTTACATTTGTTAACCGGGAGAGTCCGACTGGATACATGTCCATTTTCAGCGGAGGCAGAATTATCTATAAAATTCTATCTGCCTTCACCCTTCTCTACCAGACTTCACATTTCCACCCCCTCCCCCCGAGAATTCAAGCTAGTTTTTCAAGTGACACTTGAGAAATGCTGCTTGAGAGGGTTAGGTCTATCTGAGTATACCTACCCCATTCCCTGTCTTGAGAGCCCATATGCATTGGCATTGCTACTCACATTGTGGTGATGCACTGACATATCATATGCTTGCAACCCTAGGCTCCATCTTAGCAACTTGGCATTTTGCTGACTGGCTCTGTTTAACCATGCTAGAGGGTTGTGATCTGAATAACAATAAATTTCCTTCCATACAGATAAGGCTGAAGTTTCTACAGTGCCCACACTATGGCTAGACATTCCTTTTCTACAGTTGCATAGCATTCCACCCTGGGTTGGAGCCTATGACTGAGATAAACCACTGGGTGCTCTTCCCCCTGTGAAGAAATCTGGCTAAGTACAGCCCCCACCCCATGGTTTGAAGCATTCACCTGCACAACAAATTCTTTGCTGTAATCTGGACTGGCTAACACAGGGGGTCCACCTAAAGCTTCTTTAAGCTTCTGGAATGCCTGCTCACATCTTGATGTCCACACTATCTTATCTTGCCTGCTTTTCCTTGTCAGGTCTGTGAGGGGAGCAGCTATGGTACTATAACTGGGGATGAACTTTTTGTAGTACTCTGCTGTTGCTAAAAATGTCCTCACCTGCTTTTTAGTAACAGGTGCAAGCCATGCCTGAATAGCTTCCACTTGGGCAGGTTCTGGCCTTATCTTACCATTCCCCACTCTATGTCCAAGGTAAGAGACCTCCGCTATACCCACTTGACATTTGCTCTGGTTAATGGTCAACCCTGCCCTCTGTAGTCTGCCCAGCACCTCTCTGACATGCTGAAGGTGCTCTGGCCAGGAATGGCTGTAGATGGCAATATCATCTAGGTAAGCAAGGGCAAACCCTCCTGCTCCTGCCAGGATATGATCTACCAGCCTCTAGAAAGTTGCTGCGACATTCTTCATCCCAAAGGGCATCTTTGTGAACTCATACAAGCCAAAAGGGGTCACAAAGGCTGACTTCTCTCTAGCACTGGGAGTCAAGGGCACCTGCCAGTAACCCTTGGTAAGATCAATGGTTGTAAGATACTTAGCCCCACCCAGCTACTCTAGGGCCTCATCTGTCCTAGGCATGGGGTAAGCATCTGTCTTTGTGTGACTATTTAATTTCCTGTAGTCCACACAGAAACTGGTGCTGCCATGCTTCTTTGGCACCAGTACCACTGAGGAGACCCAGGGACCGTAGGACTCTTGAATCACCCCTAGTTCCAACATCTCCTGTGCCTCCTCCCTCAGGGTCTGTCTGACTCTCTCAGGCATCCTATAAGGGGCTGCCTAATAGGCCTTTCAGGTCCTGTATCCACTTGGTGCTGCACTAGTTGGGTGCACCCTGGTTTCCCAGTGAACATGTCCCCAAATTCATGCAACACTGCTTGGATATCTCGAACTTGGGTAGGGGATAGCTGCTGGGACATTGCTACTCCTTCTACTGAGGTGTCAGCCCAAGCCTTACTGAGGAGATCAGTCTCCAGCTCTCCCTCAGACTCCTCCTGCAATCCACTGCAAATGCTCAGCACAAGGGCCTTCCTATCATGGTAAGGTTTCATCATGTTAATATGGTACAATTTGTGCCCCTGCTATCTGCTTAGCAGTTCCACCATGTAGTTAACATCACTTACCTTTCTTACCACCATGTAGGGACCCTCCCAAGCTGCTTGCAGCTTGTTATGTGTGACAGAAATGAGAACCAGTACCTGTTGCCCCACAGCATACTGTCTAGCTCAAGCATTCCTGTCATTCCACACCTTTTTCTGTTGTTAGGCTTCTGTCAGGTTCACTTGGGCCAAACCCATGAGTTCCCTGAGCCTTGTCTTGAGGTTTAGGACGTAAGCCACTCGCATTCACCTTCCCACTCATCTCAAATTAAATATAGAGGTCCTCTCACCCTATGCCCATACAGCAAGTCAAAAGGTGAAAAAAATGTGGATTTCTGGGGAACCTCTCTGTAAGCAAACAACAGATGGGGCAAATATTTATCCCACTCCCTCTTAAACTGATCTGCAAATGCCCATAGCATGGACTTGATTGTAGGGTTTAACCTCTCAACAAGACCATTAGTCTGGGGATGGTAGGGAGTGGTCTTCATGTGCTTCACCCCACAGGACTTCTACAGACAAGCCACTGGGTCTGACATGAAATTGGCACCTCTGTCAGTCAGTAATTTATTGGGAAACCTACCCTGCTGAAAATCTCTAACAAAGCATGTGCCACCTTCTCTGCCTCAATGGAGGACAAAGCCAGTGCCTATAGGTATTGTGTAGCATAATCCACCACCACCAGGACATACCCCTTCCCTGCAGAACTTGGGGCACCCAGAGGACCCACAACATCCACAACCACCCACCAAAATGGCTCCTCAATCACAGGCAAAGGCACCAAAGGAGCTCTCACCTTGCCTCCTGCTTTGCCTACCTTTTGGCACTGCTCACAGGTCCTGCAGTACCCTGTTACATCTCTGGAAATTCCAGGCCAATAGAAGTTCTGCTTAATATTCCTCTTTGTATGTTTTATGCCCATATGACCTGTAAAGGGAATATCATGGGCTATGGCTAGATGCGCCATATGGTAGGCTCTAGGCACTATCAACTGCTGTACTCTCTCACCTTCTAGCCCCCCCTCAGGGGTCCACTCTCTGTATAGTAACCCTTTGTCCCAGTATACAGATTCCCCCTTTCCTTGAGAATCAGGTGCCTCCCTAGCTACCTGCCTCAGGCCTTGCAATGTAGGGTCTGAGAGCTGAGCCTGTCTCAACTCTCTCCTTGTAACCCTTCCCAGCTCTCCTTCCACAGGAAGTCTGGCATCCTCTTACAGTGATGCCTCACTGTCAGGCTGGGTACTACTACTCACCTCTACCTTTACAGTCACTCTGTCCAAGGGAGCATCAGTACCCCCAAGCAGCTGTGGCTCATCTTCAGTCTCACTGCTACTGAGTAGCTCCCTTCCTGAAGTAACCACCTCACCAGTCTTGGCTGCAAGTATGCAGTCTGTCTGGGTCTCCCCCAGGCTACCAGACCCACATGCTTGTCTCCTAGCCTGACTGCGTGTAACTGCATAAGTACATGGTACTGCTTCATCCAAATCCTTCCCTCACAGGATATCTGCAGGATGGAAGTTTAGTCCCCCTGTTGTCCCAAGACAACATACTACTGACATTCAAAATATGCACTAATCTATACATCATAAAATAATTAATGCTGAATAGATAAAAATAACATGAAACATTTTAATGAACAGAAAAGGAAAATTACTTTACTATTTAAAATGTACAGTGTTCTTTCAATATTATATGAAATCACAAGCTTGGGGAAAACTCATCATTTATTTTAAACATGATAAAGATAAGTATGTCCTTAAAATGTAGTGAAACACCAAATATTACAATAAAAGAAAAAAGTAAGAAGACTGTAGTCAAATCTTAATTTTGATGCCTAACCTAGACCAGTCAGTAGTTTATTTCAAAATTTAAATAGGAAGTATCTAAGAACCAAAGACCAGGTAGACAAAGACTCCAAAGGAAGTTTATTATGAATATAGTTAAACTGGCTAAGTGCTTTTGTATAAATGAAAAATAGACTTCTTCATAACCACATAAAATCATAAATTTCCAGCTGAATGCCGTAAAATCTTGTAGACACCCCTCCCCCAATTTATATGCATAACCAGAAACCAGTAACAATGTAACAAATGCCTGTCAAATAATTTAAAGCAACAGACACACCAAAAACTAAAAATAAAAAGTAACGAATAGATCAATGCAACATCAATAAAACTTGTCATATTAAAACACATAAATTACAGTTGAGAATATCTATATTTAAGCTCACTTGCTATTGAAATTTCTGCAATTAAACCGGGCATACTAGCGGCATACAACCGTAGCTGCCAAATCAACTCTTTATGCAGTAAACGGTTTTGCCAGTCACCTCCATGGTTATCCAAGTGCACTCATTCTAATCCAGAAAATTTAAACATATTGAAGTTGTTACAAGTCATCATGCCTAGCAAGGGCATTCTTGTTGTCTTTCTTGCCAGTGCTGTACAAATGTTGATAAATGCATTTGTTAAGTGCAATATTCATTTTTCCAACATAAAACATGGGACAAGACTGACATCTAGCCAAATAAACTGCCTTCAAAGTGTAGAAATTACCCCTGCCTTTAACAATCTTTTTTTTATTTTAGCCCATAATATGGCACTATATTCCGACTCAACATAAGCCACATTTAAAAGACCTAATATCACCACCTCTAGGATTACCCTTTGGTCTCTAATATTTTCTTAACATTTGCCATTTTTTTAAAAGTATGTGTTGGTTGATTTTCAAAACAACTTTAAACTCATCCTCATTTTGCAATTGACCAATTCTTATGAATAATGTTCTTGATGTCCACAGGGTCTAAAGAAAAATGCATAACAAAGTTATTGTTATTGAACAAGTGGTCGCTACAAACACCTTTTCCATTCACAGATCTATTTACTTCCAATGAATGGAGACCTTTACAAATAATCAGAGCATAGTTGCTGCATCTAACCTATCAAACCTGTGCATAAAAATTATTTATTAACAGGTCAGGGTATGATATCCACAATCCAAAATCAAACCCTATACTATATCAGACTGTTTAGAACACTCACCATCATGGGTGTCAGTCTTTGTCTATGATAAATTGGCTCTTTATTATGCCTTTTTTGATGAAATGGATGATAGCTTTTAAAATGTAACAAGGCATTACAATAAGTTTGTTTTCAATAAATAGGTGTAGCAAACAAAAACCTCAACTCTCTTTTTAATTTCCATATCTAGAAAATGTATAGTCTGTTGTTCAACATGAGCTATGAATCTCAAAAACTCTGTAGACAACTCTAATTCTGCAATGAACTGATGTAACTTTTCTCAAGTCCTATTCCAAAGCAAAAATTGTTATCCAGAAAATGAGAGTAACATTTACAATTCTTAAAAGATCTCATTTTAAACACAGTATCAGTGTTCCATTTCAAGAGCACTGCATTCACATATGTGGGGACACATGCAGCCCCCATTGTGATGCCAGAACGTTGTTTAAAATATTCGCTGTCAAAGTATATAAAATTATTGTGCAAACTAGTCTCCATAAAATCCACGATAAATCTGACATAATTAGGTATTAAAGATTTAAACCTCACAACAATGTCACTGAAGCAGACCATGCCTTGTTCATGCGGTATCACTGTGAATACATTCTTTACATCGAGTGTGACCAACAAACTTTCATCCTCACATTGGATGCCTCTTAATTTATCTACAAAGTCCCAGAAATCACAGAGAATGTGTGGAAAATTCTGGAACAAGAATTTCAACTTCAAATCAATGAACTTCGCAAATGGTTCAGTGATCAAACCCCCTGCTGCTACTATAGGACATAGTGGTGGATTTTGTGGGTTAGAATGAATTTTAGGGATGCCAAAAATTGTTGGTATAATGGGAATAAAAAAATTAAATAATTCCATGGTGATGTCATCAAACAACAAAAGTTCATCTAGCCAAGTATCAATGAATCTGTACGCTGTATTAATTTCATTCAGAGAAACTGGCATAGAGCATTGGTTCAGCATACCAGTTAAGGTCTTCACCTCACAAACACAAAATACAAGGTTTGAGTCTGACCTTGGGTTACTAGTTAAGCTTACAATGGCCCTTTAGGGAAATTAGACTACTATTCTCCTATGAGCCTAAGATTACTATAGGTATAAAGTTAGTGATGTTTGCTGAATTTCGTCTTTCTCCAGAGACACGGAAGTCATAACATCCCTGTGCTCCTCCCTTATCAGACCCATTATCGAGTACAATGCCCCCTTCAGCATGTACCTTGCAAAGCACATGCAGCAGCTGGAAAGACCACAGAGGTTACTGACCAGGAAAATCCAGGGTCTGAAACACCTCTCCTATACAGATAGGCTAAAAGCCCTGTCCCTCTACTCAGTCTCATACAAACTGCTCAGAGGTGACCTGTGTCTGGCATACAAAGCCATCTCAGACCCAGCCTTGATGGAGTTGCTGCATATCTGTAAGTGAAACTCCACTCATGCAACCCGCATGCAAGGCCTCAACCTGATCTATGCCATTAATAGAACTTGTTGGTGGGATAGATTTATGTCCCAAAGACTCCCACATCTGTGGAATAGACTGAGTAATACAGTCATTCTGCCAGTACAATCTATGAGTTCTATTATAACCAGATCACCCCTGTCCACCTTCATGCATCAGATATTTTTGTTACTAGTCATATTTTCAAGAATACATTTCTCCTCCTTAGTAAGATTATAAAACATCCATTTTCTTTGCTTTGACAACAGATTTCTGATTCACAAGCCTTTTCAAATACATTAATAACAAGATGTAGGGGTGGATTATAGAGGCTTTTGCATTTAAAATTGCCTCCTGCCTGTTCCACATAATTGCCATTGCCCAAGATAACATTTAAATTCAACTTACGGATACACATCTTTAAGTCAATTAGATTGTGTTCACTCCTGAAAGTGGCAGGAGAGATCAAACAGTACAGCAACTGAATGGGGAGATCAACTGTGTTCCAGTGAACACTTTTCTGCCTTATGTACAGGCTGATTTTTCTGAAGTGAAGAATGTTCAAAAATGGCTTGATAAGCCAATCACTGTTTGATATCCAGATAACTGTTGAACTTGTTTGACTTTAAATTTATATTATTTTAGTTTGGCCTGTCAGTATTTGAGTCATTGAAGTCTATTCAACTGAGAGTAACAGAAAGCGCAGAATTTCCAAAATATTTATATTATAACTTGCTTTACATACTTGCTCATCTGGGAGTTAGTTATAATAGAAAGGGTGAGCATGCCGGCTCACTTTGTATGGGTGTTGTGGGGTGTAAAGAGCCTCACATAAAAATGTTTCAGAAGTTCTGCTTGCCTACCATAAGTAAACATTCATTAGTAATTAAACTAGGGGTCCACATTAAATTAACTAATTAAATTCACACCACCAGGCTAGTTGGCCAACACAATGTGTCTGAAATTCTCCAAGTGCAACTAACACTAGGTAAGACTGCAATCCAAATTGTAGCTTGCTACAGATCCCCCACCATATCCCAAGATTCTCACTACACCTTTTTAAACATACTGGAAAATATTAAGATAGAACCAAACACCCTAATACTGGGTGATTTTAACTACCCTGCCATTAACTGGGAAAACTACTCATGTCCCAACACCTTTGCGCAACGGTTCTTGGAATTCATAAATTCCAACGCCCTGGATCAACTAATCCATAGTCCCACCAGGGCTCCAATATCCTAGACCTGGTCATTACCAACATGGCAAATCAATGCTCCATACCTATGGTCACCCCCTCGTTAGTCAGGTCTGACCATAAGCTAATCACCCTTAAAATCCACATGCCGCCCCCACCCCCTAGTAAAGAAACCACCATAAAAAACTTCTCCAAAGCCAACTTCATGCTACTCAAGTCAGAAGTGACAAACTTCATGACACCCATGCAGACGGGAACTGAAAGTTCAACTGCTGAATCCTACACTAAGGCACTGTACGAGCACATCTACTCATGCATGAATCGTGCCATCCCAAATAGAACCAAAATGCTCTCATCCAAAAAGGAAGCCAATGTGGTGGTCCCCTGCCATAAACAAACTTTACAACAAAAGGAAGAAATTTTTGCAGAAAAGAGGAAAATCCCAGGATGCAAAACTCCCTTACTAGCCTCAGTAAGAAACTGAGATGCCTCATAAAATCCTCCAAAGCTAGTTATGAAAATAAAATTGCCAAAGATTCCAAAGACAACTACAAAGCATTCTATAACTATGTCAAGAATCTAAATGGCAATGCTCAGATCTGCTCTGAGCTAAAACAGAATGGCAATAAATATACTGATCCAAAGGATATTGCCAATATCCTGGCAGATTGATTCAGTGCCAACTTCACCCCTCTCACCCCTAAATGGCCCATCTCAATACCGGAAGATTGCCAAATTCCAGTAATAACGGCCACACAGGTACAAAACGCACTCTCTAAAGCCAAGAATACAGCATCCATGGGACCAGATGACATCCCGGGCTGTGTACTACATGAACTACAATATGAACTGGCACCTCACCTAAGTGTCATGTTTAATCATAGCCTCACCTCAGGTTTCGTGCCCACTGAGTGGCGCAGAGCTACAGTTATCCCAATCCACAAGGGGATCCACCTTGGATCCCGGAAACTACCGTCCCATCAGTCTGACAAGCCTTATCTGCAAGGCCATGGAGCGTATTATCATGGAACTTATAAACAAAGACATTGGCAACCTTCAAACACTGGACCCCACCCAGTTTGGGTTTGTGAAGGGCCGATCTTGTCTCCTGAACCTGATTGACTTCTTTGAATCAGTCTCCAGAGCCATGGACAAGGGTAAGGTGGTCCACACAGCCTATCTAGACCTTGCCAAGGCCTTTGACACCATCCCCACTCTGGAATCATAGATAAACTTACTAAGTTGGGTATTAATCCCTATGTCACCCAATGGGTTGCTAAATGGCTTACTGATAGAACCCACACTGTAAAAGTAGCCGACTCCAAATCCAGCTCCAGACAAGTGACAAGTGGAGTACCTCAGGGTTCAGTCCTGGGGCGCTCTTGTTTGGCATCTACTTCTCTGAAGTACAGGTCAACACTAAGGGACTCTGGCTAACAAAGTTTGCAGATGACTGCAAACTGGGAGCCATTATTGAATCCCCAAATGATGTGGATACTCTACAAAAGGGCCTTACAGAAACAGATGCTTGGTGCCAGAGCCATGGGCTCAAGCTCAATGCCAAGAAATGTATTGTTATCCCTTTGGGAAAAAACATGTATCCATGAATTACCATATAGGTGGCAGTACACTAAACACAGAAAGTGTGATAAGAGACTTAGGGACACAGGTGGACAGTTGTCTCACCTTCGATAACCACATCGCCACAACAGTCAGGAAATCCTTCTATGTGGCACACCTCATCACGAAGGGCTTTTCATCCAGAAAAAAGGAGGTCATTGTCCCACTGTACTCATCCCTCATTAGACCCATTATAGAATACAATGCCCCATTTGGTATGTACGTCTCAAGACATCTGCAACAAATGGAAAGGCCTCAGAAATACCTCACTAAAAGAATCACAGGCCTAAAGCAGATGCCCTGCACTGACCGCCTTAAAAAACTCCAGCTATACTCTGTCGCATATTGTCTACTCAGAGGCGATCTCTGCTTAACATACAAGGCCATGTCAAACCCAGAGCTGTTGGACATGCTACACTTAAAGAAATCCCAATCCCTCAGAGCTACACGCTTCAGGGATCTAAACCTTGTCATCACAATAAACAAAACATGCTGGAGGGATAGATTCCTGACCCAGAGACTCCCCAGACTCTGGAATAGATTGCCCATACATGTCAAGCAGAGTGCCTCTTTGGACCTCTTCAAGAGGAACCTTGACGATTGGATGGGAGAAAGGAAATTCACCCCAGGGATCACGTCAGTCGCCCTGCTAGACAGGGGTCCAGGAAAGTAAATAATGTGGGAAGAAATAGCCAGGGAATTGTTATGGCTAGGCTTGTATAGGCCCTAGGGCTGATAGCCTAGTACCAACCTATGAACCTATGAACCTATAAATAATTTACTATAAATAATTATGATCAGATCACCATTTATCATAACAACACATATTTTGGTATCAAACTGTTTTTAAAAACAACATTCACCACTTCAGCTTTGTTGTTAGGGCTTGATCTGTCTAATGCAGCTCTTGACTTCAAACTCTACAGTTATGATATTACCAAATAATGTTTCTGTAGTTATGCCATTATATATGATCTAAACTGATTAATATGAAAGGTGAGTTTTAAAACTCTTACAGGCAGGTAATCATGCTTAGTTGCTGGAAGAGCTGTGCAAGGTAGAATTAAAATAAGTAGCTTTACGTCAGCTTACCCATCCAGGGAGAAGGGTGTTTGTGGCCCTGGAAAGCTGACCTGTTCCCATGTAAGTAGAGATTTGCATCTAGCCAGTGGCTGTGGGATGCAGGAACATGTGTTTAACAATTCCAAGGTGGTGACAGTTGCACTCATGGAGCATGCATGGTGCAGCATGCATTCATTATGGGTAGGCCAAAGGATTCTGTTTTACTAATGTGGGAGACCACATTACCTATCAGGGATTAAGTTAGGCCCAAATAGAAACACACATTATGGCTGCCTAAACAATGGCCATGACATGGATTGTTCTTACTCAAGTGATGAGAAATGAATGGGCAGTGTTAGAAGATTAATGGTCAACCAGACAACTTAGAAAAAAGGATATAGAAAAATATATCTGCTGTGCTTCATATAACTGCTTATACAGAATAAGGTCCCATTGCAGTTCATCATAAGACATTTAATCAAAATATGAGTTAATCACAAGCAAAGTGATTAACTCTTTTAATAGTCACACTTTTTCATCTGGGGTCATGCCTTGCTTACTTTCCATGTAGAAGAATTTGCCTTTTTATTCTGGGACTTAATATTCCCAAATCAGGTGTCACTACACATTAGATCAGGGGCACAACCTGGCACACAGACTTTGGTTTATGAGTGTGTGCTTTGGCCAAGTGCTATTATTCAAGTACTTGACCTTGTTTACATGCCAAATGTCATTGGGTAGCCCTTCTGTGCAATTACTTGCAATGTTATTGACATATTGAAGGCAGTTTAATATTGTATCAGGTACTGCTAAGTTAAATAGCTTTTCTATACACTGGATGTATGCAGATAACATTGTGGATGTGCTAATAAAGTCTGCTTGAAGAAACTGTTTTGTCTTGCATGTTCTTATTTGTCCCATTTGCAGGGCCCACACATACCATTAACAATATTGTAATCTCTGTGCTCATATCAGAAGTGTGTGTGTGTGTGTGTGTGTGTGTGTGTGTGTGTGTGTGTGTGTGTGTGTGTGTGTGTGTGTGTGTGTGTGTGTGTGTGTGTGTGTGTGTGTCAGCTTTGTATGTCTGTGTGTCTGTGACTGTCTGAGGGGCAATTGTGCCTGGCTACATGATGGCATAGGTTAGCATTAATACACAACTGTATGTAGGTAATGTTTGGTTTGTACATGGTGTCATAGTCTGAAAAAAAAATCAGCAATGGGTAAACAAACAACATGCATGGGTATCACACAAAACTTGCCAATGGCATCCTGCAATAAAACTGAAGAATTGTGAGAAAATCAGTGGTTCTGGTAATGTGGCTTAACAAACAGCTGGGACTCACTAAAACAAAATCAACTCACCCTCACATTTTCCTTTAATAATGGTCATATCGATGAAGGAGAAAATAATAGTGTTGTAATGCTAAAGACAAGTCAAAAAGGTAATCTCAGTTCATCGAGTGTTGTTTTAATTTTCCTACTGCAGTGCAACATAATAAGTCACACAGCATTTTTTCTTTTTAATCCCACTATAAAAATTATTGAAGCTGCTTTTAATCAGAAGTAGTATTTGCATTTGATCACACCAGGAGTGTGTTCCTCACAGCCTTGGGATTTAGGCAATTGATGCCCACCTGTAGATATACCCAGCTGCATGCTTGCACAATCCTAACTCCTATAAAGAAAAACAAAAGTAGAAGAAGATGCAATTAGGCTAATATGCTATGCAAGCATCGGCTTGTACCTGCCCCATGGAGTGCAGTACATTACAAATCCATCCCCAGTTACTCAAGAGAGCAAGAAGTGACTGCTTGAAAAAATAAGTTCTGAATTGCTGTGCCATTATTTACAAAGATAACAATACCGAGATCTGTGTGTGTGTGTGTGTGTGTGTGTGTGTGTGTGTGTGTGTGTGTGTGTGTGTGTGTGTGTGTGTGTGTGTATATATATATATATATATATATATATATACATATATATATATATATATATATATATATATATATATATATGACTGCGGTGGTGGCATTGTCGCCACTCACAGTTAGCGTTGCCCGCTCGATTCTCAGTTAAAGCGTCTACTGTGTGACGACATGCATGAATGCGCTCCTTCGTTAAAGGTTGCAAGCCAGCATGTAAAACTCTACTGCCAATCATTAGCGGACGGAGTTCGCTGTGGCGACTAACCGAAAAGCCTAAATAGAAGCAACACACAATATATATATATATATATATATATATATATATATACGTATATATATATATATATATATATATATATATATATATATATATATAGTTTTTTTTAATAATGGCATTGTATAACAGAAATAATGCACTTCTAGATGTGTGTGATACTTGTTTATCCATTGCTAGTTTTTTTTCATACTATGCCAGCTATGTATAAATAGAACATTCCCCATGTACAGTTGTGTATTAGTACAAACTTATACCTCACAATCTCATGGACTGCGGCAAAATGTCAGAAGCCTGAAATGTACTGTACAGCGGGGTAAGACATTTCACTAAAGGCATATGTTTCAAATGAACAAACCTGAAAATTTGGTCAAATGTCTATTCACGAGAGTTTCGCACTAAGCTGTTTTTCTACATGAGGCTTCACCACCATCTCATCATGCAGGGATTTATATCTCTTCTTTCATTGTTACATTTTATAACCAAATCTGGAGCTGTATCTCAGGTCGAGAGAAAAACCTTTTCACACTGATCCCTATCCTTCAGCTCAATAAGGAATAGCTTTAAGGTAATTTGCTCTAGTCAGAATTTGACCATATTGCATTTGGTCAAACAACTTATTTCTCTCTGAGATGATGGACATTCAAAAAGTGATCAAAATAATATGCCTAACCTATAATTTCAGCAAGCCAACTGTCAGCTGAGGGCAGTGTTGGAATTGTTGTTCTTATTTATTGACTTAGGATTTACCCAGTGGGCCAATGATACAAACTGTCAGTAAATCCCCTTTATTAATTAATGTTTGGTTGTAGCTTATTACCAAAACACACACCTACACCCTATACAATGAATGTTAATTAATATTCAAAAAATGTGCATGCTGATTGGAGAAAGCAGTTAGCTTGCTCACTTCAAAAGCAGAATCAAGCCCACCTCACAGAGGCATAGCTGGCTAAACTAGCACCCTGTGCCAGTCCCACAAACTAGCACCCCCACCTAAAAACAGAACTTCTGCAACTGTAGAAAGCCACTTGCCTTCCTGCAATTCAGTAGGCAATTTACCCCCACCCCAGCTCTTCAAGAGAAGAGAAAAAATAAAAAATGGGGCTTCTGAAAATTAAAGAAAGACAATAGAAAGGCTCCCTACAGTAGAGTGCTAATCATGCCCCATTAAATCCATGCCCCCCCAACCACAGTCCAAGAAAGGTCTTTGGTTTACTGTAGGAAGCAGATTGGCTTCCAAGAGTAATACAGACAGTGACTTCCCACCAAACTTATGTCCAGCCAGCCTGTCAATAAAAATAAAAAAAAATCTTAGGACCACTGTAAAAAGCAGCCAGTCATACTGCACAAAATCCACAGCCCACCAAATCCACATCCTCCCAGCACTCAACACAAGAGAAAAACAAAGAATGCACCCCAGATGAGAGTTGAACTGGAGAACTTCTTGCTATGAGATTACAGTGCTGTCTCCTTTGTCACTGTGCTTCCGGTCAGATTCTCAGAATAGTTAACAAATAAAAAAATACAGAAAATGCACTACAGGGACTGTAGCTATCCACAAATATCTTCATGTAACTTGTGGGATACAGTGACATATGCACACTTTTGAGTCCTAATAGGAAAAAAAAATTGTCCCAAACTGCATTCCACCTAAAATACTGAGATAATCAGCACATGTCCGCCACATACACACTACATTAGGAAGCTGCTCCCAGCCATGGAAGACCTGCAGAAAAATTCTACCCAAACAAGATGTTTGGACATACACTGTCATTACTTATACAAGGTAAGCGATCTCTTTTTAAAAAAAAAATGAAGGGCATTGTATTATAGCAGTAAACTACTCCTGGGTATGGTTTACCCATGGCTGGCTTTGTCTTATTAATTATACTTCACCCTAGCGATCAAATCATGTAAACCATGACTCAGTCCAACATTTCTGATAACCAGTAGTGGACCATTGCTTAATTGCTGTGCTGCATGTCTGAAATGTATAGTAACTGAATTTTATCCTTGCCTATCAGACTTGAGAAAATGTGGTATTAAAGGGTTTTAGTACACCTTTTTTATTATTATGAATCCTTTGCTGACAATAATACAACATTATGTAAAATTATAATTCTGCTTATCGTCGTGAAAATTCTGTGCCCCAGGTGCTGGCATAGCACTTCCTGTAAACTATGTCATTAAATGAAAGAATTTAAAAGCTTATCGTTGTTCATTTCTTATTTTCCTGTTCTGATTACAATTGAAGTAATTGGCAGATGATCTGAAGTTTAGAAATAACCAAGCAAATGCATTGCATCTCTGAAAAACGAATGAAAACAGAATGCAGTCTTAGTAGTTTGATATTCACAATAGGACTATGCTGATTTGACAGTTAATCACCTATGGTACTAATATATAATGTATACATACAGATACTTTCCTGTCTAACATTACATGGCCTCCATTATCTCTGTCAGTCTGTCTTTAAACTCAGACAAGCTACTGAGGCTGTCCTCATTTACGTGATAAATGACTTCCTGAAGAATGAAGCTGTCAGTTATTCCATCTTGATTGTTCATCTCTCTGTAGCTTTTAGTACCATAGACTGTGGGATCCTGACTGAGCATTTGAAGTCTTATTTAGTTTGACTGGTACCATTCTCATGTGGTTTGCCTCTTACCTCCTGAGCCATTTCTAAAGATTATTATCCAGAGCTAATTCTTCTGTTTCCCACCCTTTGGAATTCAGAGTGTATCATGTTTCCATCTTCATCTTCCTTTAGTTCACAATGTACATGCTGGCTTTTTTTTTTTTTTTGGTCTTAGAAGGGAGATATATTCATTATCAATTTTATGGTCACAATATTCTCTTTGCTTATACTTTACTCAGGATGTCAGTGCTTTTGTAGGCTGCTGTACTCCATCTTCAATGGAAGATGTAGAGTCATTTCAAGCTTAACCTTGCAAATGCAGTTATTTTGTCATGCTGTAGGCCACTGCCCCACCATCATATCATCCTATCCTTTTCTTCTTAATAATTTATGATGTCAAGTGATTAAAATTTGTATCTTTGCGTCCAGCATCTGGTTATAGTACTTGAAAACAAGCTGACATTTCAGGACAACATTTTAGTTATTAAGTCATATCATTTTTGCTCCCTTTGCATGCATGCATGCCAGGTGACTGCCAGCTGTTCTCCAGGGCTGTTCCAGTAGCTTCATCTGTTACTCAGTGCTCTGCATTTCTGTGTTATGAGCTTCATCTGTTACTCAGTGTTCTGCATTTCTGTCTTAGGAATGCAAGCTGAATCAGGTACTTTCCTTCAATCTTTAGACTTGTTAAAAGTGGTCATCTAATGGTAATGCCCTGCTTGGAATACAGTAATGATGTTTTCATTGGCATTATGTTTTTGGACTTGAACACATAAAGGGGGACCAGAACATGGTGGCTATTTTTTTATTAGCACAGCATACACTAGTGATACAACTCCTGTCTATGTGATTTACACCAGATTACAATTGTTACCATGTGCAACTTTAAAATCCTGACACTTGTGCCCTTAACCATCTGGGTCCTACTTACTTAAAAAGGCTGCTGAAATGCTATACCCTGACAAGGCATGTCAAGTCATCAGGTCAGGCATGCTAGCTGTTCCAAGAACCTGTCTTAAAACATCTGGTGATTTATCTCTTTTATGTCTTTTGTGCAGTCTTTTGGAATCAACAGCATCTCCTAATTCAGGGATGTGATTCTGAGTATCTTTCAGAAGATCTTCAAAATATACAATCTACATAGTTGATTGCACTAAATCATGTGATGGATACCATCATTGTTTCTGTATATATCAATTCTTAAGTTTCTTAATATTTATGTATTCCTGTTATTAGTGTTATGATTCTGCTGTTTCATATTAATAGTTTTTGTGCTATGTTGCTTTATTTATATAACACCTACTGTTAAAAATGTAAATACTTTAATAACTAAATAAATGAATGCTTCATAATGTCAAATACCTGTCATACACTAACAAATACTAACATTATTTGTTCTGCTGTCACCATACTGTGTGCTTTATCCTTGTATTTTGCCATATAAATTCCTGACAGACTGCTCCTGCAGTGTCCTGCTATGGCTGCATAATGTTGTTTTTCATTTGGCTTTTCCCAGTTAGGGGTTTGCCACAGCGGAACTCCGGTCTGTTAATGATTGGCAGTCGATTTTTATGGTGCCGAGGTGCCCGCACGATGCCCAACCTTCAACGAAGACACGCCCATTCACGCATGTCTTTCGAATGACACTCGACCTCTGGGAGGACATGCAGACTCTACACAGAAGGTGCTCCAACCGAGAATCGAATGGGAGAACCTCTTGCTGTGAGGCGACAATGCTACTGTTCCACCTGCAATGGCTGCATAATATATATATATATATATATACATACATATTTATATATATATATATATATATATATACATACATATTTATATATATATACATACACACACACACACACAATTCCTTTCCAGTGCAAATGGTGGAACAAACCTCTTATTCTTAATTACCTGAATTTTGTATTTCGTTAACCCTGTAAACCAACTATGTCTTGCAAACATTATTTCATGTTTGTGTATAGAAAGCTGCCCATGATACTGAGCAACATTTACTCTTCTTACTAACAGGAATCCTTGCCCACCATGGTGGAAGCCTGTGAAAGGAAGGGGTAAAGTGAGAAACTTCTCTTTGTCACCTTTTGTATGAGTAGATCTCATGACTCCACTACATGAAAATTGATAGGTTCCTGTGGCTGATCTTTCAAAATGTCAAAAATGACAGAGTGGCATGTGTTGTGCTGTTTAGAACAAGTAGAGGAGGGAAAAGGTGAGTTGTGTTTTTTTTTCATATTTTCCCTGTTCTCCAAGTTTGTGCAACTTTAGTATGCATATATGCTGGGGGCTGGTGTTTGTAGACCTGTACCTACATCAGCTGTAGAGGAGGGCTTACTCCTGCAAAAATTGCATTGTTTTCAGTATTTTTTGACTATTTATTTATTTATTTATTTGGGTTTACTGGGATAAAGCACTGGTCAAATAATTCAGACCAAAGTACAATTAGACAAACACCACAGGGATTACAAAAAACAAAGAAAATTATGGTACAGTATTCAGATAGAATTATTAAATGCTGTCATAAGTCAGAGTTTGCATATTAAATACAAAGCAGTGTATGTTCTCAGATTTAGAAGGATCTGATATATACATGAGATGTGAGGGATTAAGAAAGGAAGAAGGTTATATACATATTTACACAATGCATATGGCCTACAATACAGTGGTTGGAGAGTTAGATATTTGTGAAGAAGCTTGGTTGAGGGTATTGTAGTAGTTACAGAATTTAACCTGAGATGAGGCATGGGCATTGCCTTTAGTTAGTAAGCTAGGCTATGAATTGGGATCTGAATTTTGCATAGGAACACAGATGTTTTAACTTAGAAAGGATAGCTTGCAAGAGTTTAGGGGCTGCAATGGAAAAACTGTGATTAGTAAAGTATGGCTTATTCTGGGTGTTTGTAGAGCTAGCCCTAACTGTGAGAACATCCTGGGGTACTAAGAGAGGATGTTGGGACTGAATTTTGCAGAAAGGGGAGTAAGAGTATTTTAGTTTGATATTTTGAATAGCAGGGGCCTAGTAAGAGATCAGCACTCTGTTTAATTGTCAGCCAATTAGCAGACTTGGCTGGCAGTTGATTGTAGCATTATAGTGTTCTTAGACGTTGTAACTAACATGGATAAACCATATTCTAAATTGACAACAAGGATACATTTGCCAATGGCTGCTCTAGCTGGAAGGGAAAGGTAATTTTGTCTTATGTCTCTCAGTGTGAAATTGAAAGTTAAAATCCTGATTGTGTCAAATACTGAGGTATGTGAATGATAAGGTGGTCTCAGTTGGGAGAGTGTTATGTCATTGATGCCCATTGGTGTGGGACATCTTGAGTTTTTGCTGGGTTGCAAATATTACAGCATTGGATTTGTTGGAGTTAAGTAGGAATTCATTTGAAATGAGCCATGTGATAAGGGGTAAAACATCATAGTAAAGCTGACTTTCTATATCTAGGTGTTTGGGAATGGATCTGAAAATGTCATGCACAAAGATAGTAAGAAACACTATATTTGTTTCTGCTACTGCTGTCACATTGTGTGCTTTATTCTTGCCTTTTGTCATATGCCTTCATTACTGCTTTTCTCTTGATTTAATATTATCATGCATGGTGATGCTATGATTCTAAAAAGATCTTCTTCATACTATGTTCTTAAAACATAGCTTTAATAGCAACTTCCTTGTTTTGAGACGTGGCTAATTGTCAAAATAGCTAGTGCTTTAGCCAACCAACAAACTGCTTTTAGAAGTCCAGGATAACTTGTTAAAGCTCTTCTCACTACAAGATCTACAACTGTTTCAGAAACCCCAGCTAAAGAATATAACAGTTCAGGTATTTGGGGATTTGGCATTACTCCCTTTTCCCCGTCACATAACATGTCTACTGCCTTATGAGCCAGATCAGTGCATATGCTTCCCAGTGTAATAAAATGTGTTCATTCATAAGAATATAGGGTTATAATATCTATTCGTTGTGATAGCTGTTGGTAAAGATGATCTAATGCCACTAATATTTTATGGGTTGTTTCTTCTACTAAGAAGTATTCTTCACTTTAGGTTCTTGACAATAAGGTATTTAGATTTATTATTTTTTTCCTTGGAAAATGCACCATTGCACCACAGAACAAAGTAGGCACCAATCAAATAAAGAGTGATTTTTACCACTGATCTTTTAATTTTAAATCTCATTATTATAAGCTTCTGTCCTTGCTTGTAGCTGGTATGCACCACTATTGACAATGTCTACAACCTGTGATTTGTTAGTCTGTGTTATCTTAAAACAAGGCTAAATTGGTCTATATTATATATTCAAACTTTCAAAACTTAAATCCCATATGTTCGACAACATATGATCAAAGTTTAAAAGTTCAAATATATAATAACAAAAAAAAAAAAAAAAAAAAACTTACCTTAACGGTACAGGCAGGGGGGCAAGCCCTCCCCTGCACCCCACACCCACCCTACTTAAATATACCAATTCTGAGATCACACTTCAGTGCAGAAAAGGGAAATTCTCCCATTCTGCATCGAACAGTGCCGTTACGTTTAGCCTTTGAACTCTTGAAATGTCGATCATATGGTGTCAACCATATGACATTAGACATCTCAAGCGTTCGGAGTTCTAATAGGAACCCGGCTAAACCTTCCAGACAAGGCATTCTTGTTTTCTGATATCACTATGTCAGACGCTAAAGGAGTAGCTCAAGCGCAGTTTGTGGTTCAGGATATAGTGAACCTTAACTTCTATCTGGAAGTTGCAGCAAAGAACTCTGTCTTCAGGGTGACGTGCCTTAGTGATAAAAAATGAAAAATCAGAGGTAAATCCAGAGGCACAACATAGGCTAGGGTACGAAAAAATTCTTTAATTGTAGAACCAGAACAAACAGTGAGCGCTTCGCGTTGCACAGAATGCTTCTTCAGACTTAATAAAATAAAAAACAGTTAATTAGTCCAACTGCCCAATGACAAAATGTGTAAAAATGTATGAAAGATATATCCTACCAAAATAAAAGGTTTCTGGTGGTACTTATAGCAACAAATTATTACAAATATACCTATTCATATTTAATGAGACATATTAAACTACACCACTTTAAAAACATATATAGCACAAAACATTTAAAATGTATTTAAAAACAATAAAATGTATAAATATGCATCTATCTAAAATGCAGTAATCAAGATAAAAAACACTAGATAGCAGTATAACAACAGAAAAAAATATTATTAGAAAAAAATGTTAAAACTGCTGTTTGAAACAATGTTACAAAAGCATCCTATGGACATGTCAAAATGTGTATATTTTCCTAAAAATAAGAAACACATTATATTCACTTTTATATGGATATACAAACATTATATATGCAGGTAATAAAATAATGTGTGGCAAGCTAGATAAATATAAACAACTATCCTAAAATACTTACTTAAAACCTTCATTAAATAACATTAGCATCTTGGTGTATCTACCCCCAATAAAAAGCATGCTCCTAAATATAATATGTAGAGAAAGAACAGAATATTAATCATTAGCGATTTACTGGCCTATCCTTTAAAAAGGGTTTCAAACTAACTTTTTCATTCAGACCATGCCCCTTGTCTGCCTGATACCTCAAGATCCATTTCTTCTCTTCCTTTTCAGTATGATTCTTAATGTTTCCTAGTCTAGCATTAGTTTTGATGAGTTCTATGGCCAAAAAGCTAAACCTGTGGGTTAAGTGATGGCTTATAGTGTGTCTCGCTAGGGCATTACGCTCATCTTCTCTACGTATAGCATACAGGTGTTCTCTTACTCTCTCCCTTACAGTCCTGTTAGTCTTCCCTATATAGAAAGAGGTGCATTTGGAACACTGGGCCAGGTATACTAAGTTTCTAGATTTACAGTCAGCATAATGTTTAAAGGTATATAATTTCCCTGTATCTGGATGCCTGAAAGCATTAGCATTCACCATAAAGGCACATTGGTTGCAACTACGGCAAGCAAAAATACCTTGCCTATCTGATTTCACTTGTTTCTTCTGCAGTCAATATATTCCAATGCCTTCTAATTATCTCATTTATCCTCTTATTATTGTTGGTGTAAGGAACAGTGAGCCTGTTGGTCTGTTTGCTAGTATCATTTTTATGTGAATGGTATCTGCCCTGTTTAAAGAAGGGTCTACCTCTGTCATGTCTACATGTGGCTAAGGTGTC
The DNA here is from genome assembly GCF_019279795.1 of Protopterus annectens. Classification (NCBI taxonomy): domain Eukaryota; kingdom Metazoa; phylum Chordata; order Ceratodontiformes; family Protopteridae; genus Protopterus; species Protopterus annectens. Next base: position 681,858,913 of record NC_056727.1, on the reverse strand, counting down.
TAGTACCTCTGCACTTCCTCTATCATTATAACCTTTATCTCTGAATTCATTTTTAAGGTTATCTATAGTCCTTTCAAAAGTCAGATCATGACTAGTTAGCCTAGATACCCTTAGTCCTTGGCCTTTCACTATATTACGATATACATGGGGGGATGCATACTATTCCTGTGTAGTAATGTATTCTTTCTGCAACTGTTTCTATATAATTGTGTTTGTATCTCATCTGTACCTATAACTATGGAGACATCAAGAAAATCTATCTCATTTCTAACAGGGCAGATACCATTTACATAAAAATGATACTAGCAAACAGACCCACAGGCTCACTGTTCCTTACACCAACAATAATAAGAAGATAAATGAGATAATTAGAAGGCATTGAAATATACTGACTGTAGATGAAACAGTCTTATGAAATAGTACGGGAGCAACCTAGATAGTCCTATAGGAATACGAAATCCTTAAAGAGAATGCTTTGTTGTGAAAAAAGCACTACTGACACAGTGAAATAAGATAGGCAAGGTACTTTTGCCTGCCGTACTTGCAAATAATGTGCCTTTATGGTGAATGCTAATGCTTTCAAGCATCCAGATACAGGGAAATTATATACCTTTAAACATTATGCTGACTGTAAATCTAGAAACTTAGTATACCTGGCCCAATGCTCCAAATACACCACTTTCTATATAGGGAAGACTAACAGGACTGTAAGGGAGAGAGTAAGAGAACACCTGTATGCTATACGTAGAGAAGATGAGCGTAATGCCCTAGCGAGACACACTATAAGCCATCACTTAACCCACAGGTTTAGCTTTTTGGCCATAGAACTCATCAAAACTAATGCTAGACTAGGAAACATTAAGAATCATACTGAAAAGGAAGAGAAGAAATGGATCTTGAGGTATCAGGCAGACAAGGGGCATGGTCTGAATGAAAAAGTTAGTTTGAAACCCTTTTTAAAGGATAGGCCAGTAAATCGCTAATGATTAATACTCTATTCTTTCTCTACATATTATATTTAGGAGCATGCTTTTTATTAGAGGTAGATACACCAAGATGCTAATGTTATTTAATGAAGTTTTTAAGTAAGTATTTTAGGATAGTTGTTTATATTTATTTAGCTTGCCTCACATTAATTTATTACCTGCATATATAATGTTTGTATATCCATATAAAAGTGAATATAATGGTCAGGATTCTCAAAAGCTTGCACGGAGTTGTAGAGTAGTGTAAGACGTCAGACAGGCAATATGTCTACCGTGCATTCCAGGAATAGCCGGCAGGGATGTGCACGAGAGCTGCTAAAGCTACTCTTGCACGGACAGCGTCATGGTATGCAAATTACCTCATTTGCTGGTGAAAGCCATGCAAATGAGGTAAATTTGTGATCCAGGAAACACTAACCTGTCCGTGGAAGATTAGTGTTAGCTGCAGAAATGTACTCCGTTGGTAACGGAGTACCGTTCTGCAAATAGCTAAACGGAGCTATGACAGCTCTAAATAAAGGATGCATACAGTTGAGGAAGCATGCCAATGGCCAAATAGAAGACCATTGGCATTTATAAATGTTTAAAAATATAAAAATCGAACTTTTTTTCCCCGATCTCCGATGTTTAAGCATAGTGCAGCACTGTGCAAATGTGCGGCGCTTATAAAAACAAGAAAATAATTTAAAAAAAGCCAAACATAGGTATTTGCACTAAAAAGCTTATTTTGCCATGCAGGTGAATGGCAGGCTGAAGACAACATGGCCACTGAGTAGTGGTTGCTAAGGGGGGAAGCTCAGTGTGAGAGATGTAACCATGCATTAGTAGGCAATCCTATGCAAATGAGGATAAGGATAGTGAATCCCAAATTTCCCCAGCATGTGAGCCACATCCCAAGAGTGTAAGAGTAGGAGTAGGTGAGTAGTAGAGTAGAATATAGGTGACATTATGAGGAGGTGTGTCAGACAGGCTGTAAGCTAATTGGAGCACAGTGGCTTATGTTTGCTTTGAGTTGCTCAGGATTGCAAGAGGCATGCCTACAGTTGTCCTGTTTGAAAACCTCAAACCAAAGGTGCACAATGTTAAAAGATAGGAAACTCCTTGTAAACATGCACACAGTGTGTGTGCGCATGTGCACACGTTTGCGCTTGTTTTCATGGCGCTTCCCCCCGGGCGGAAACAGAAAGGCAAAAGGAAGGAAAAGAAGTAGTAGAAAGTTAACCAAGGAGAACTAGCAGAGCTGCCAGGTGAAATAAATAAGAATCAGCCAATTATACAGGCAGCAGACTATCCCAGCCCAGCCGAGCCCAGCACTTTAAACTATGCAAACAGCATTCCCCCCTGTTTTTTCCAAAGAAATCTGCAACACTGCAGTATACAAACAGGGAAAGCTTAAAAAGCTTAAGTCAGACAAAATGTTAGGGGCTGCTCTTGCTATCATCAACCAACATGTGCAAGGTGCTGAGGGTGGTGATGTTGTGAATGCTGCTGAGCAACCCACAATGAGGAGACAGAGAAGAGTGTACAGACCCAGGGTAACCTACCAGGGGTTACATGAGCTGGAGATAGTGGAGCACTATAGGGTGAACAGTGACCTCCTACAGCAAATTGTTGAGCTGTGCCAGCCACGCCTCACACACAGAACTAACAGAGGGGAACCCATCCCAGTGGATACCAAGGTATGTGTTGGCCTAAGAATACTAGCTACAGGTACCTTCCAAAGACCAACTGGTGATATGATGGGGATTTCACAGGCATCAGCATCCAGGGTACTCCACCAGTTCCTGGATGCCATGTCAGCACGTCGGTGACCATGTATATTTCCCCAATTCCTGTGAGGCATTGGTCAGCAATATGCATCTTTTCCAACAAATAGTAGAACACCCTGAGGTAGTGGCTGCAATAGACTGCACGCATCAAAGCACCACCCGGTGAGTGGGGTAGGGTCTACATTAACCGCAAGGGCTTCCCCTCCATCAACTGCCAGGTCATGTGCGATGCCCAGGGCATAATAATGAATGTGTGTGCTGGCTGCCCTGGAAGCTATCATGATTCCCACATCTGGCATCTGATGCAGCTGTACCAGAAATTTGCCAATGGGGACATCCCTGATGGTCACCTAGTGGGGGATGATGGATACGCACTTGAGCCGTGGCTGTTGACACCCATCAGAAATGCACACACATCTGAACAAGAACTCCATAATGAGGCACACGCACAAACAAGAAACATAATTGAACGTGTGTTTGGGATGCTCAAGTCATGGTTCCGGTGCCTGGACACATCTGGTGGAGCCTTGTAGTATTCACCAACTACATGTACCCAAATTGTTATGGTATGTGCCATGCTATACAAAATGATCCTGCAGAAACAGCTGCAGCAGGAACAGCATGGGGCAGGGCCAAACAGCCCCCCACCATTGCCAAGGCCTGCACTAGCACAGCATGACTTGGAGGAGGAACAACCTGAGCCTGCCCCAGTAGGCAGAAGGAGGCGTGCCCAGTATGCCCTGGCCTTGGCAAAGAGGCAACGCATAGCCCATACACTGACTCAGTAGGAACCCTGGAAATGACACCTCTCTCTGACTTGCACATACAGTAAAAGGGGTGCCTAACTTGACACTACCTGTTTTCAAACATGTATAGGGAGTGTACTATGTGCATCTGACATAGACAGCCCTGCAGCACCACTTGAGGCATGAGTGCCCTATTTTAAGCAATATAAAGCACTGCTACACATATTTTACTAGTATTGAGCATATTTAAATATAATTGGGCATAGCTGTGCACCACGATAACCAGCGCAATATCGGGCAATGTCAGGCAATGTTGAGTAAAAGTTGGGCAACGTTGGGCAAAGTCGGGCAAAGTTGAGCAAAGTCGGGTAAACATGTTCACAGCTGCTTTACTGTTCCTTAACCAGTCTGGTATGCCCAGCAGGAAAATAAAAAGCAGTGACAGGGCTCAAACTCAGGATACTGTGCACTATAGTCACAGTACTGACCCACTAAGCCATGACAGCATTTCACTGGCACAGACACACCTTAAGTCACTCACACATACCAGTTGGGGGGGGGGGGTCACATACCTAACAGTCACAGCCAGCAGGACAATTGTAGACAAACGCAAACACAAACAAATACTGTATCATGCCCTCTGAAGAGGCATATGAGTAACCTCCCCCCAGGCCTATGCAGACAGATAACAGCAGGCCAGGCAGTGTGATGTGGGTTGGGTAGGCTATGAAGTCACAAACTAATATGTGTGTAATTGGAAGCTAAGGTCTGTAGTATAGTGGTATGTCTCAAGCCAGTATGATAGGCAACAGTACAGACTGAAATGGAGTACCTGACATAGCAGTGCAGGCCTAGCAAATGTGTATAAGTGTCAGGTGTACCCTTCATCCTATGTACACCTACAGTAACAATCAGGTGTGCCCCCCCAGGTAGAAATGTACAAACAGTAGCTGTCCCCCATGTATGTAGAAATGTTGATAAGTCTATGCAAATTGACTCATGGAAGCCCTGCAGGCACAGTGTGCTTCCTGTCGATGTACAACACAAAGGTGAGCCCTGAAGTAAAAACCAACTTGAATTTTCACACACATGTATAGTATATATATGCCCATAGTGGGCATGCTCACACACTTAAACAGATTTAGCAAATGTCAGCCAACAACATACTGAAAGGTCATACTTGGCATGCTCACACATTTAAACAAACAAATCAAATGTCAGTCAACAACATACTGAAAGGTCATACTGGGCATGCTCACACACTTAAACAAACAAAGCAAGTTTCAGTCAACAACATACTGAAAGGTCATACTGAGCATGCTCACACACTTAGGCCATGTCTGAGTACAACAGTGGGCCACACATATCTGACAGTTGCAATTCTTACTCTAGACACGTCACTATTCACCAATCCTGCCTTGTACACACAGTGATATGAAAACAGACCCATATAATATATTGGACCCCTGTCATAATCAAACTATGTAATACAAGTACTTAAGTTGTTCAAAGAAAGTGAAAATCCAAAGAAGATCAATAAATCTCCGATCAGTATAATCAAGAAACAATGAGCACTCCTAACATTATCCAAGCCATGTTCTGGCAAAAATATTGCCAAAGAGTCCATACAGACCCATGAAGCATTCTTTAGCTATGTCATAAATATCAGTGTAAACTCATATATGTTATGAGTCAGTGCAAAGTGTAAATGAATACATGTACATGACTGACATTGCCAACATCTTGTCAGACAGGTTCATACATATTTACCCCCCTCTCTCACTGACAAAAGGGCCCATTACCATACCTGGAGATTGTGAAAAGCCAGAAATCACATATACAATGGTTAAACAGCTCTATCCAAACCTAAAAACACGGTGTCTATGGGATGACATGGTGTCCCTGGCTGTGTCATATGCGAACTCCAAAACAAACAGATCCTGCACCTGAACAGTCTGTTGAGACTCACCCTCTGTACAGGATAGGAAACTGTTGAATGGGTTACAGAAACATTTGGTACACTCCACAAGTGGAGTCCATCATTATGGAACTCATAAACAGAGCTATTGGGAGCCTACAAACACCCAACCCTACCCATTTTGGTTTGGTCAGGGGCAGATCATGGTCCCTAAACCTGCTAGATAGTTTTCAAGGCAGTCACCCAGGACACAATCAATAAAATGAGCTCCACACAGCCTACATAGACCTTGAAAAGCTCTTTTCCAACATCCCACACACATGTCGTATCCACAAAATCAACAACCTGTGCATAAACACATATGTCATCTGATGGATTGCCAACTGGGGCACAGATAAATTACACAAGGTAAGAATTGTGGTCTCCCTGTTGGACTGTAAGCTGTTAACAACTGCTGTCCCCCATGGCTCAGTCCTGGGACCCCTCCTGTCTGGTGTATACTTTTCAGAAATACAGTCAAACACATGAGGGCTATGGTTAGCAAAGTTTGTGGATGACTGCAAAAAGGTTGTCATAATCGATGTTACGGACAGCAGAGACATCCTTAAAAAGGGTCTCAGTCAGACAGATGTGGTGTCAAAATTATGGCCTTGAGCTACAGTCATACAAATACCAAATAGGTGCCAACACCCTAAATATGGAGGTAATAATAAGGGATCTATGGGCACATGTGGATAGTCATCTCTACTTCCAGAAACACATTCACAAAGTGGTTATAAAATCATGCTATGTCTTCCCACAAATTGCCAAGGTCTTTGCAGGTAGGTCAAAGGAGGTTCCCTCTACTCATCAGTCATCAGACCCATCAGAGAGTATCACAGCACACTTGCGATGAATCTGACTAGGCACCTTCAGCAGCTAGAAGGACCACCGAAGTACCTCAACAAGAGGATTACTGGCCTCAGACAGTTGCCCCATGCAACATGACTGAAGTTAACTTAATCTGTACTCTGTTGCATACTGCCTACTCAGGCGATCTCTACCCAACAGACAGGTCCATGTCCAATGCAGAACTGATGTACATGCTCTATCTGAAGTAAACCCAAGCTCACTGTGCCACATGCTCTAGGGATATCATCATCACAACAATAAACAGAACATGTTGGAGGGATACATTACTAACTCACAGACTTCCCTTGCTTTGGAACAGGCTCCCAAACTACATTAAGCTGAGTCCCTCACTGACACTCTTCCAGAGGAGCCTTGATGAGTGTATGTGAAACTGAACTGTCACACCATGGATCACTTCATCAACACTACTACACAGAGGCCTAGGGAGCTAACCCCATGTGTGGTGATAGCTGCACACTCTGGCCATACTAATATATGCCTTCA